>NC_081409.1:168172716-168484716 GCF_030272615.1 Cryptomeria japonica
AAGAATACAATCCCCCCCCAAAAAAACCAACATTAATTTTTTTTTTGGATTAAAACAGATAAGAAACCGTTCCCTCTAAAATCCCAAATTTTTATTCTCTCTCTGTTTTTTTTTGTTTCTTCTTTAGAATCAAATCCATGATTCTTAAAATGAGAAATGATAGAAGAAAGCAACATATAGAGATCTATATATTTTGTTTCCAGAATGTTCAAAGCAAAGGAATGGACAATATTCACAACTAGAACATAAAACTCAAATACCCAAATGGTTTTAATCTCCTTATCTACTTCTTTTTTTTACAATCTTGCCCCAAAATGACAAGATTCTCAAAAACTCAAATTGCATCTGAGAGTAATCATGGATATAACAGCAAAAAGAAAACAGCATATCATGAAGAACCAAATGCCTTTTTTTTACATCTATATTTTCTTATTTTATTTAGCAAAGATCAAAGGGAAGAGTAGAATCCTACCTCCAAATACATTCTGGGAAGAGTTTTGATGATGAGCCCCCAAATCTGCTGCTCTAAAACTCCATCCTTTGTCCAAGGTCCCCAATCTCTCTTCCAAAAACCATGTTTTTCCAAAAAAATGACCCAAAGCCCAGAAGCCCCAAAAACATTTCCCAACTAGTTTTAAAATGAGAAACCCTATTTTTGCCCTAATTTTCAATTTCGAAATTAGGCATTTATTTTTTTTTTAAATAAAACAAATGAAAATCCAAATGGAAGTCATTCATTACGATTATCTATTACATCTTATTTGCTTTCCTTATTAAAATTAAAATGCTTCTATTTCTTATTGCGTTTTTAAATTTTAATTTCTCAATATAAATTTTAGGCCTACTTATTTCAAAACTATTGACCAGGGTAAGGCATTTGATTAATTTAATTTTCAAAAAATCAAACTTTTATACTATATCGACTTTACAAGTAAAAGGAAATAATTTCGTTTAAATAATAATAATTTACCCCTTTTTCTTCCAAAATGCGGAAATGAGTAATTTATTTCTATCTCCCAAATGACTTTAAAATTTTTCCTTTCTAAAACGCATAACTCAATAAATTCATTATTTTAAAATTAGAGCGACATTTTTTAAATAAATGACTAATCTAATGCAAGAGTCTTATTTATTCTAATTTCTCAACTACAAATGCGTAAATCTTACAAATGCGTAAATGAGCGCACTAACCCAAGTTAAATACCTTAAGCTTGCTACAATAATAATTAAAGCAATCTCTTTAAATTAACGATTAATCGTATGGAAGAACTACCTATTTAAATTTCTATATCACTAATGTGCACATCTACTCATAAGTTTGAATTTAATACTTAGAACAACAAGCTCCACTTACCTCGTGCAAGGCATGCAAATCAAGGAAGTCCTCCAAATCTCTTGACATGCATCCCAATGAAAAGCAAGCCCCACAAATCCACACCCGATGCTCACCTAACCATGGCTTGCAAATCCCAAAGGTGTTGTGTTAGTTTAGGTGTGTGTTTTTTCAGATCTCTCTTGAAAAAAGAATTATGTACCTAACCAAGATTTAAGAAGAAAGGGAAAAGCTGGTTGACAGGATTACAGAACATCAAATGAGGGTTAAAAAGATTTTTGATCAGAAAGCAAGGCCCAAAAAATTCATGAAAGGTGATCTGGTGTTATTATGGGATAAAAGGAGAGAGCCGAAAGGTGCTCATGGCAAATTTGAGTTGCTATGGAAGGGACCTTATGTGATTCATGAGGTAAAGGGCCCCAATTCTTTTAAACTTGCTTACCAGGATGGCTTTGAACTACCCTGTCCTATAATGGGCAGGACTTAAAACTATATCAATTGTAAACACGCATCCCCTACCGGGTTGTACATACTATTTTTTGTGTTGTGTTAGTTTAGGTGTGTCAGTTCCTGTTGTGAGTCGAACCTTGGTTAGTCATTTTGTGAAACTAGAGATTTTGAGGTTCATTGCTTGGTACTTTAAAGTCCCAATCCCCATGCATAGCCACTATTGGGCCCATATAAAATTTACATTCCATATGTGTCCTTCTTTGAAGTAATGCCCATCTAATCCAGTGGTCAAGTCATTTGCTTAATTTTCCTCATGTAACTCGGCCATTGCTAAGTTTCACTGCATTTAACTTGAACCTTTTTGGTTCAAGGTTCAAAGTTCAATGGGCGTTGTTTTGAATGTTTTTCCTTCCGTGCGGTTTTAAGTCTTTGCTAGTCCTTGTTGGAATTTTACATTCTTTGAACCTTAAACTTGAACCTTTTTGGTTCAAAGTTCAAAGTTCAAGATTGTCATGTTAATTGTGTGTCATGATTGTTTCGCAATATTCAGAGTCCGTGTACAGGTTTCTTGGAAGACATGTGACTTGGCGCAAGGTGACGACACAGATTTTAAGATATGATTAATGGTCGTAGAGGATAGGAATATTCTTTCTCTAATGATTTGAAATATGTCATTTATAGCAAGTATGTGTGAGGATCTGTAGTGTCAAAAGTGAAGTGATCTAACATTTAAGGCATGCTTCGATACAATCATTTCAGAGTAATGGCACATGAACGAAGAGTAAGGGAGACAATTTATGGTAATAATGGGTAAGATTTTCTCGGCTTTAAAACTGAGTAGATGTCACATCAAGATTATTATTTTCTTGGGAAGGTTTTGAGAGGGAGTTTTTGGAGCGGGAGAAATAGACTGCGATAGGGGTTTGCAAAGGAAGGAAAAAGGCAGACAAGGATTAAAGAAGAGAAACTTGACACTGAGGTTGAGCTTTCTATTGGTGGTTGAATTACGAGGTCAAGGTCCAAGAAGAGTTTCTAGCTACTGGCTCCCCATCTCATTCTTGATTTGGATGCAGAGGAAGCAGTATGCGATGTGGCATCCCCTATTTTAGATATAGACAAGGTTTCAACTGGCGTAGACACTACTTTCCAGGATCCATGGTTGCTTGATATCCAGTCTCATGTAGACAGTGCCACACTGCCACCCTCAGTAGGATTTCCGCCCATGCCATCTAAGGAACTAACTCTGGCACCCAAGTGGTTAAGTGATTCAATCACCAGGAAAAGGAACGTAGTTCCTATTTTGGTATCAATGGAGGATGCTGTGAGTAAATGTAAGGGAATGTCTACTAAGCCCAAAAAGTTAAAAATGGAGGCTATGATTGATTTTGACGAAAGCATGAAGCATTGGACTATAGACATTGCCAAACCTGCATCCAACAAAGATGTTGTTATTGCTTCAGAAGAAGACTCTACTATTGAACGATTTGATTTGGGGGTAGGAACCAGATCTGGAGACTTAGACTAAATGAATTATCTCTCGTACTTGGAAAGACAAAAGAGACAATGCTGAGTTAAAGAAAAATTTAACGTAAATGGCTCAGTATATTCATGCTCTGCAGAACATCTCATTATTGTTGTCTCAAAGTCCAGGACCATTTAGCCCAAAATCACCTGGTAATGAGAAATTCTTTGATGAGGTTCAACGAAACAGGATGATTGTCAAGGTTTTCTCAGAATGGCTCACCTCGATCATGCATCAAGCGACCAATTACATAATGAATTTAGTCCATATTTTCAAAGATTCTAATGAAGTCACAAAAGCATTGGATTCTGACTTAATCTTGTGGCAGAAAGAGAAAACTAAATGGGCAGTGATTGCAAAATAGATACGCGATATTCAGCGTTATGGTCTGATGAATTTTCTTGTTGAAAATCAAGTGCCAGGGCTCAATGAGGATGTAATGTTTATTTGCAAAGAGAGTATTGAGTGGCGCAACTAGATTATTGAATAGGGTCATAGTGAATTAGCCAGTCTATGTGGCGAATTAACAACCTTAAGGGCAACCATGTAGAAGGATCTGCACTGCGTGGATGTCCAATTACTTAAAGAAGATAGCGAAACCCTGGAAGATACCATAGAGATGATTAACCACTTTAGCAGCCACATTAAACAAATCAAAGTGGAGAAATCCTTGGCTATGGGAGATTTCACGAGGATTTCCAAAGTAGAATTGATGCTTAGAGTTTGTCTCGATCACCTGGACTCACACAGGGACAAAGTGAAGATGGTGAAGAGGAAGAAGGAGCTCTATAAGCAAAGAGTAATTCACATCAATTTGCCACACATAACTGTAATTCAAGAGTTTTTGAAGGTGCATCAAGAGTGGAATATGGCAAAGGCGATGATGGTGTCTATCCAAAATGCCAACCCGAGGGATCATACCCAGACCGAGCAATCGGCATGACTAGCACTGCTGGCAGTTGTTTGCAAGTGAGTTTAGTCATTTCTTTATTTCGGATATGTAGTTAGGGTAGTTTTCGATTAACTCTTATGAGTTAATTTTACTTCAGTTAAAAACTATTGGTCTGGTGACCTATATATATGTTTTGTAATGACTTTGTAAAGGTTCACTAAGTTTTTGAAAAGACTATCTTTTAAATTAGCTAAAGACTTTGTGTATGTAGAAGGTGGATGATCATCAATGAATGAAAATATCGTTAACAGTTCTTTTTTATTTCAAATCTGTGTGTTTGATATTTTGGAATTTGATTTCTGTGAAAATTTGTTTCAAGGAAGGAGTCGTTATACTTTCTATGTGTGTAGAAAATTATTAACGAATTTCATCTTTAAAGGCTTTTCATTTTGTTTTAGTCTACATGTGAAGTCTTTCGGCTTTATATAAAGAGTGCTTACATTCATTTTGTATTGACTGGTGAATGCAATTACCTTTTAGTGCTTTTTGGTGAAAAGCATTCTATTGATTGTGTGTAATTTGGAGCTGATTGAATATTTATTAAAGGGAGTTGTACCTTAATTCAGAGGTTAATCAATATAATTATTTTCCAACTTATTGGTAGGAAATTTGTCTTTCTTTTCATGAGCCATAATGTACCAAGATTAAATAAATAAAGAAAGACCAATCTGTTTACCAACATGTGTATAGTGATCTTCCAAGTCTTAATGGCTGCTACGCGTATGAAACATGGTTATATAAAAGGGGGTGGTCGGTGATGTGTCGACTCCATCCATTACTTCACTTACCGCATTAACTTGTCAACTACCATAAACTTTTACTAGCTGCATGTGGTAGTTGACTAGGACAGCATTACCCATTGTGGTTTATACTTTAAATAAAAGGGAGGAGTGGTCGGTGGTAATACTAAACCCTCACTATAAATATGGGGAGTGGTCGATATTACTATTGACCTCCCTCATTAATCTTTACATGCATTAATAAACCACCCCTATCAGTCACTAGGTTTCAATTTAAGTTGCTCTCCAATGGTTATTTATATATATAAAATATTAACATTAACATGTTCTTTAATAAACCGCTCCCCATGATTATATATATATAATATGGATTTTCATAAAATAATTTAATTCCACTAATCTGTTTACATATTCAATAATTACATACGTATTTATATACATATTTAATCTTAAAAGATTATGTATAGAAAAAACAAAATTCATGACGTAATTAAATTTCACGATCATTGGATATTTATATACTAACTATATTGATATATATGTATATGATTGAATCAATTTCTTATATACATATATATTATACTATTATCCAATTTACAAAAGTAAACTCATAAGTACGATTTTTCATACATTTATACATATCTGAACAAAAAGAACATATAAACCTAGGGTCAATATTCATTTTTAAATTATTTACACATTTCATCTCTTTTAACAATAAAGCATAATATTTCACAATTACTCATGCAACTTAGATTTAATTTAATCACCACTCAAATCATGCAATCAATGCACATGTATAAATATTTAAATCAATCTACTACTCATTCCAAATTCATCATTTCAATTTGAACAAACACTCAAATAAGGTCATTTAAATAATCCTTTTCAAGATGCAAATTATAAATCCTAATGTGGTGTGTGAGAGATTCCATCTATTCTAACAAAATACAAGAGCTAAGACAACTCTACCTAAACCATGTTCTCTCCTTCATCAGCGTTCACCAGTTCCTGCATTCACTTGCACTCAGTTGCTCATTAGCAATGAGGATCCCAATTTTAAAATAAAAAATATTACTGATCATTCAATTATATATAAATCATTTCAATGCATTCGATCTCCTATCGTATTTCATTAACAATTCCAATTTCCATTTCATTTGTGAAAAAATAAAAATTATTCTCCTAATTAAATAATTATGGAAAAATAGGGTTCGTGACATTGTCATATTATCATCTTTCTCTCCCATTATCTTCCTCTCTCCTCCCCCTCCCTCTCTCCCTTTCTCATTATATCTCTTTCTCCCTCTCTTTACCTCTCTCTCTCTCTCTATTCCATTGTAATATCCTTCCATCCCTTCCTCTCACTCAGGCTCTCCTTATCTCTCACTCTCTCTTTCTCTCTCTCTCTCTCTCTCACCATCCCTCCCTCCACCTCTTAGGTATCTATCTCACCTTCCCTCCCTCCACCTCTTAGGTATCTATCTCACCTTCCCTCCCTCCACCTCTTAGATCTCTCTCTCTCTCTCTCTCTCTCTCACACACACACACACACACACACAATCCCTCCATCCACCTCTTAGTTCTCTCTCTATCTCCCCCACTCCCTACCTCTGTGTGTGTGTGTGTGTGTGTGTGTGTGTATCTCTCTCTTTCTTTATCTCTCTCTCTCTCTCCCCCTCCCTCTCTCTCTCCCATTATTTATCTCTTAAGTCTCTCCCTCTCAGCCTTTATCTCTCTAGCTCACTCTCCTCCTCTCTTAGGTGTATCTCTCTCCCATTCTCTCCCTCTATCCTACCCCTCCTTCTCTCCCTTTCTCATTATCTCTCCCTCTCTCTTCCCCCTCCCTACCTCTTTAGGGTCATATGGTGTCCTAAGGGGCTACACATATTAAAACACCATATGACCCCTTAGGATACCATATGACCCATTAGGACATCATATTCTCCTAAGGAGTCATATGATGTCCTAAGGGGTCATATGATGTCCTGAGGAGTCAAAAGGTGTTGTTAGGGGTTGGGTTATCCCACATTAATAGTTCCCACTTTTGACAACGAAGGAAATTGGTGAAAGTGGAGAATTTTGTTTATGGGGGGTTCAAGCGAAGTGGGGGTGTTCAAATGGAATACCCTTTGGGGTTCGAGTGAAGCCCCTACTTCGTTCAAACCCCCTCTTTTGAGCGAAGCTCCTTTAATTCTTGTTTATGTCAATTTTTAATTATAGCGCGAGGGTTCAATCGAACCCCGCTTCATTCGAACCCCATTTTTAACACTTGTGTGAAGATTTCTACATTGTTTTGTAGATTTTTGTCCCTGAAACCTCTGGTTGAAGGCTCAAATGGAATGATCTTGACAACCCAAAATGTAGTAGTGTATTCCTTGAAGCAAGCTTTCCAATGACTATAATTTTATTACATATTGAGTTTATTATGAACTTTTTTTTAATTTTACGAACATAGGTTTTTCACTGAACATGAACTTCTTTGTTCAATGCATTGGAAAAAATAGGAAACTAATTGAAAAAAATTCTGAAAAATATCTGAGCCCCGGGTATTGATGTCTTCTTTCTAACAAAAAAAATAAAATTGAATTTTGATATATATATAGAACAAGTTATGTGTTCAAACTTAAACCTATGTCTGAATTATGACTAGTCGGACTTCAAAACTTAATAAAATGAAAAATATTGAGCATATCACTATCAAACCAATTGTAAGCCTTGGATATTGATGTTACAAACCAAAATTCAAAATAATTGAGTTTTTATCATTTATAGAAAATAATTTATGCATTTCAGGAGGCACATCACTCTTAAAAAATGTAGTTTGTTGTTAAAAAACTACTTTTCGAGGGAGATAGAAAAATTTAAAAAACATCGTTCAAAAAAAATTGAAAAACATATATATAGAATCTACAGACAAAATGCTACAAATCACTAATTTACATCATCTTCAAATTATTAAGAGTTTAAAATTTATAGTTGTCAGAAGTTGAAGATAATTTTAAAATTGATCATCTTAGTGTCAAAAGTGGCAAAAAAATGGGAACCATTATTGTGAGTTCACCCAGTCATATGGGGTCCTAAGGGGCCAAGTATGTGTTAGGACATCGTATGATCCCTTAGGGCACCATATGACCCATTAGGACATCATATTGTCCTAACTTGTCATATGGTGTCATAAGGGGTCACATGGTGTTGTTAGGGGTTAAAGAGGGTCCTAAGGGGCCAAGCTTGTGTTAGAACACCATATCACCCCTTAGGACACCATATTGACATCGTATGGTCCTATGAGGTTATATGGTGTCCTCAGGGCCCACACATGTGTTAGAACACCATATAAACCCTTAGGACACAATATGTCCAGGCTTATGACACCATATGCCACATTAGGACATCATATTGTCCTAATGGGTCAATAGGTGTCATAAGGGGTCATATGGTGTCCTAAGGGGGCACATGGTGTTGCTAGGGGTCATATGGAGTCTTAAGGGGCCACACATATGTTAGAACACCATATGGACATCATATGGTGTACTAAGGTGTCACATGGTGTCCTAAGGCTTCATATGGTTTTGTTAGGAGTCATATGAGGTCCCAAGGGCTCACACATATGTTAGAATACCATATGACACCTTAGGACATCATATTGTCCTAAGGAGTCATATGGTGTCATAAGTGGTCATGTCATGTACTAGGATGTTAAATGGGCCATATGGTGTCCTTAGGAGTCATATGATGTCCTAAGGAGTCATATGGTGTCGTTAGGTATCATATGGAGTCCTAAGGGCCCACACGTGTTAGAACATCGTATGACCCCTTAGGACACCATATGACCCACTTGGACATCATATTATCCTAAGGGGTCATATGGTGTAATAAGGGGTCATGTTGTGTACTAGGATGTTAAAATGGGTAATATGGTGTCCTAAGGCATCAATGGTGTTGTTAGGGGTCATATGGGTCCCTAAGGGCCCACACATGTGTTAGAACATCATATGACACCATAGGACACCATATGACCCATTAGGACATCATATTGTCCCAACTTGTCATATGGTGTCATAAGGGGTCACATGGTGTTGTTAGGCATCAAAAGGGGTCCTAAGGTGCCAAGCATGTGTTAGAACACCATATGAACCCCAAGGACACCATATGGACACCATATGTTCCTAAGAGGATATATGGTGTCCACAGGGACCACACATGTGTTGGAACACCATATGACCCCTTAGGACACAATATGTCCCCTTATGACACCATATGACACATTAGGAAATCATATTGTTCAAATGGTTCAATAGGTGTCACAAGGGGTCATACGGTGTCTCGAGGGGGCACTTGGTGTCATTGGGGGTCACATGGAGTCTTAAGGGGCCACACATATGTTAAAACACCATGTGACCTCTTAAGACACCATATGGACAACATATGGTGTACTAAGGTGTCATATGGTGTCGTAAGGGGTCATATGGTGTCATTAGGGATCATATGGGGTCCTAAAGGCCCACACATTGATAATATGATGAAACTATAAAGATCCAGTCAACCACTGAGAGGGGGGGGGGGTGAATCAGTAGTTGGAAAATAAACTAAATTTTCACCAAACTTATTTTCAACTTAGAATCAACTCACAAAGTTTACCGGTTTAGTCACTTTAAAAGGTCTATAGCTACAATGTTAAACCTTACCGGCTGACCTAATACTTTAGTGATATAATGCAACAGATCTAAAACTTAAATATCCTTTGACCAAAACCTTAAACCACTTCACTAATACCAATAATGGCATATTTCAGATCATTTCCAATCTTTTAAATATATCTATGTAGATTTACCGAGCATTCATATCAATCGTACCAAACACACATCCACACAATCATTCACCACTTGACACAATCATTTTTCACGTGGAAACCCAAATGGGAAAAAACCACAGTGGTGATGAATACCCACAAATATTTTTGAACTCTTCTAAAGTTTGCCCTATTAGGAGCCAAGCCCGGTTAGAAGCTTATACAAGAATGTTCTGTTAGAAATAGATCTAGTTAAGGACCATCCGGTTAAGGGATTGACTACAAATACCCTATTAAAGGTAATACCCTATTAAAGGTAACCTCAGTGGAGGATTTTAAATCCAAGCTAATGGATCACCTAGTTAGAGGATTTTAACAAGTAGCCTGTTAGAGCTTACCCTATTAGGGGATTCCTTAGAGAACAATAGGTTCTTTGACCAATCTAGAAATAGCATTTCCTTACAAAATCATATCCTTTACCACTCCTCTCTGCCTTCACATCATTCTGCAAACACACCTCCTGGTTTGGCAACAATCACTTTCACACTTAATCAAATTTTCCAACCTCTCATTCAATCAATCCATCGACCTTATAAACTAATACATTAGGTCGATAACACAGCACAAACCCTAAAATTCTCATAAAGATTACAAACACATCGGTTAAATCTTGACCATTAGATTACATGCAATCAAATTTATATTCTTCTAGGCATCTGTAACCACTCCTGGATCATCACACTTTGAGTCTTGTAACACATCATGCGTTTGTCACTTCATACTCTGCATTTGATCATTCCCAAGATAAACGGTTATTTTTATGCACCAGAACCATTTTGAAACTCATCATGTGCAACATTCTTTCATGGCATCTTTATCACTGATCATCATTTGGTCATAAATCATCACAACTGATGTCCAAGCTCCATCGGTTAGGCTTCTACTTCTCAACTCAATAGGGTTACCAGTTTCTTTATGGCTCCATTACCAGTTTCTATACTGCTTCATTACCGGTTTCTATTAACATCAATGACAACACTTCCTAATATCTTCTTCAATGCAATCTTCATGCAACTCCAACATTCTCTCTCTTTTGCATTGATGGCAATACAAATATCAATACCAAATGATTGTCATGATTGAGAGTAAAATATATAGCATCCTTCAAATGATTCAGGTATAGGAATCTTGATTTACATTTTCAACATAAACTATCCTTCAACTGTATCTGCATGTCTTTCATTGGTAACTAGTCTACAATATGTCTTCTCTCCTTAACATATAAGGCTATCAATCATATACTTTTCTCCCCCTTTAAAAGCAATGCCAAAGTGAAGGTAAACCATTATGTTTCTTATCCATGCTTCACTGATCTACAATTAGCTACTCCCCCTGTGGAGTAGCTCCATTCTTCACCAATCCTTCTTCAAGATTTTCAATAGGCTCTGGGATTGATGTCTTCCATATCTACTTAATTGACTTCATGTAGGGGTACAACCCCTAGCTCACCTCTTAGATATTCAAATGTAGCCTTAGGTAGAGGTTTAGTAAAAATGTCTGCTAGTTGTTCTTTAGTGGAAACATGCTCCAATGATACCTCTTTTCTTTGAACTTTCTCTCTCAGGAAATAATACTTCAGCTCTATATACTTTGTCCTAGCATGCAACACCGGGTTCTTAGAAATATTTATAGTATTTGTGTTATCACAAAAAATTCTTACCAGTTCTGATATCTTCAGCTTCAAACCTTCCAATATGTGTTTTATCCAAATTGCTTGGGTACAATTCATGTAAGCTGCAACATACTCATTTTTTGTTGTTGATTGAGAGATACAGCTATGTTTCTTGTTGCTCCAAGACACTAATCTGCCTCCAAGAAAAAATGCTCCTCCGGTTGTACTTTTCCTCTCCTCAACATTGCCTACCCAATCTGCATTGGTATAGACTTTTAAGTCAAAGTCTCTTGCATATGGATACCATAATCCATAATCTATTGTGCCTTTCAAGTATCTGAAAATTCTCTTGGTTGCCATCATGTGTGACTCCTTCGGATTTTTCTGAAATTTAGTAACCAATCCTATTGCATGAGCAATGTTTGGTCTGCTCTAGATAACATAATGTAGCTTACCTATCATGGCTCTATATCCTTTTCATCAACTGGTGCAGTATTATCTTCCTTTGATAATTTACATCTTGTAGCAATTGGTCTTCCAACTGGTTTACAATCTCCCATTCCAAAAGTTCTCAACACTTCCTTCACATACTTGGATTGTATGATAAAAATTCCTTCCGTCATCTATTGGATTTGTAAACCTATGAAATTTTTTATCTCACCTACCAGTGACATCTCAAATTCATTCTTCATTTCATTAGCAAAATCATGACACATATCATCATTACCTCCAAAAAAGATATCATCAACAAATACCTCACTTACTAGTTATTTATCTCTTTTTATCTTGAGATATATGTTACCATCTTCACTACTTCTTTGAAAACCTATCTTGACTAGGTGAGAGTGCAATATTTCATACTATGCTCTTGGTGCTTGTTTCAATCCATATAGTGCCTTATGTAGCTTTCACACCATATCCTTTTATTTAGTTAATGCATAACCATCTGGTTGTTCCATGTAGATTTCTTCTTCCAATATTCCATTTAAGAATGTTGATTTAACATCCATCTGATATACCTTAAATCTTTTGTATGCTACAAATGCAAGTAGAGTCCTTACTCCTTCCAATCATTCTACTGGTACAAATGTCTCACCATATTATTCACCTTCCTCTTGTGCATATCCTTTGCATACCAGTCTGGCTTTATTCCTGACCACTGCTCCATCTTCATTCAATTCATTTATGAATACCCACTTTGTGCTTATTACATTCTTGTTTTCCGGTCTCAGTACCAATGACTATGTATTATTCTTATCTATCTCATCAAGTTCTTCTTCCATTGCCTTGATCCAATATTCATCTACAAAAGTTTCTTTTGTTGTTCTAGGCTCAATGGTGGAGATCAGACAAGAGTTTTCTCTTAGAATTCTTCTAGTTAACACACCTGCATTCTTGTCTCCAATAATCTAATCGGGGTTGTGATTGAGTCTAACATACCTTGGAATAACATGATCTTGGTTTTCAGTTTCTTCTTCTTCTTCACTTTCTTTATCTTCTGTTGGACCTTCCTATTCTAGTTGAACTGGGGCTTCTATGTTCAGTTCTCCAACTTCTGGCTTTATCGGTTTCAGTTCCAAAAACAGTGTGTTTGGTTCTTCTTCTTCCTTCTCCTTGCTGGTTTCTTCAGATTTTTTAGGAAATTCATCTACTTAGACATTAACACTTTCAATTATCTTCTTAGTCCATCTGTTGTAGCACTTGTAAGCTTTGCTCTTGGTGGAGTAGCCAAGAAATATGCCCTCATCACTTTTGGCATCAAACTTTCCAATATAATCACTTCTTTTAATAAAACATCTGCTACCAAAAATTTTTAAATAACTGACATTCTGTGATCTACCATTCTAGTATTCATAGGGTGTTTTGTCTTTACCTCTTTTGACCAATGTCCAGTTCATTATATAAATATCTGTAGACGTATAAAAATGACCATATTGGGAAGCTGAGTAATACGTTATTACTCCATAGCTTGCACCAAGAAGTCCTGTGTGTGTGTGTGGATAAGTCATTCACCATATTTTCACATATTGAGTTTTATCAGCCCACTTTTCCATCATACAATATCTATGTTGATAGCTTCCCTCTAAAATGTCTTAGCTACACCTCCTTGAATTAACATAGTCCTAGCAGCTTCAACCATTGACCGGTTGTTCCTTTTTGCAATATCGTTCTATTGTGGTGTCCTTGGTGCAGATAGTTTCCTCTTGATCCCATTATTTTCACAGTATCTAGTGAATTCCTTTGAAGTAAATTCACCACCTTGATCACTTCTTAAACATTTTAGCTTCCTTCCACTTTCATTCTCAACCAAGGCTCTGAATGCTTTAAATTTGTTAAATACTTTTGTTTTGTCTTTCAAGAATGTGACCCACATCATTCTTGAGCAGTCATTGGTAAATACCATGAAGTATCAATCTCCTTGTATACTCCTAGTCCTCATTGGTCCACATAGGTCAATATAAACCAAATCTAGCAAATGTTTAGCTTAGAAATATTTTCTCTTGAAGGTTGAGGTTGTCATTTTCCCTAACTCACATTCCTTGCACAAAGGATTCACCGGTTTGTCCAACTATGGCAATCCTCTTAATGATTTTGACTTGCTGACTCTTACAATGTTATCAAAATTCACATGACAAAACCTTTGATGCCAAAGCCAACTATCTTCTACATTTGCAATCAAACAACTGTTGACTTTAGAGTTTAAGTGAAATATGTTAACTTTGGTTTGTTTGCCAGTTGCAATCAGTTCACATTTTCTTCCAACGATCTGGCATACTCCATTCTTGAATTGTAACGGGTAACCTTTGTCATTGAGTTGACCAACACTCAAAAGATTATGTTTCAGAGCTTCAACCCAGTAGACATCATCTGCACTACTCTTACCATTCAGGGAAATGGATCCTTTGCCCTTCACCATGCAGGGAGAGTTATTCCCAGATCTGACAACACCTCCATCAAATTCCTCCAATGTTAGAAACTTGCTTTGATCACTTGTCATATGGTGTGAACAACCACTATCAATAATCCAGTCATCTGAATTATCCAAGTGACAACAATATCTTCTGATCTGACATGTCTTGTTTGATAGCAATAAAGACAATGTCCTCATTTATATATTCCTTAGATTCTTCATCTGTAATACCTTCATCCACTGTAATGAGATAAAAAAAAATTCCTTTTCCTTTAAACTTCCTATATTTCTCTCATTTTTCCTCGTTATCTCCATTAGGACAGTTAGTAGCAATATGTCCTATCCGGTTACATGCAAAGCATTTCACTGGTAATTTACCTCTATACTTACCGGTACCTCTAGGTAACCACTTGGCCAATAATGCTTCTAGTTCCATCAGGCTTTCATCATCATCTACCTCTATGTTGGATCTAGATTCATGACTGTAACTTACTTCTCTACTTTTCCTTACTGGTGAGGTTGAGATTGAGGCTGTAAATGCAAATTTTTATCTTTGAACACTTTCATCAAAACCATTTAATTCAAATGCAGTCAATTTACCAATGATAGAGTCAAGAGTTACCTTTGTCTTGTCAATAGATTTGAGTTCTTGAATGGATACAACTCTGATAGCGTAGACTAGTAGAAGGGTTCTCAATACCTTGCTAACTATAGTGGCATCCTCCATTGTACCTCCAACACTTTTGATTTTTGCAACTATCTCCTTGATTTTGTGACCATACTGTTGAATGTTTTCACCTTCAACCATTCTCATATCCTAAAATTTTCCTCTGAGACTATCTTCCTTAGCTATCTCTACATGCTCATCACTGCCATAGCTTTCTTCCAATTTCTTCCAACCTTCATATGCAGTATCCAATCCATGAACAACAACATATTCTAAATCTAACAAGGTACTGATGATGTCTTGCAATGCTTGGTTGTTCTCTTGTTGCTCCTTCTGATCATCTATCAGAGTTCCACTAGGCAAGTTATACTTAGCAACAACATGATCCAAATACTAACTTCCCAAGATCTTGATGTAAATCTTCATCATAGCACTCCAGATTCTGTAGTTATCTCTATTGAACTTCAAACCCTCTCTCTTCATCATTTTCTCCTGGATCTTTTCCTCAAGCTATTAGGCTTATACTCAAGAGGATCTGGAATGCTCTGATACCAATTGATAATATGATGAAACTATAAAGATCTGGTCAACCACTGAGAGGAGGGGTGAATCAATAGTTGGAAAATAAACTAAATTTTCACCAAACTTATTTTCAACTTAGAATCAACTCACAAAGTTTACCTGTCTAGTCACTTTAACAAATCTACAGCTGCATTGTTAAACCTCACTAGTTGACCTAATACTTTAGTGATATAATGCAATATATCTTAAAGTTAAATATGCTTTGACCAAAACCTTAAACCAATTCACTAATACCAATAATGACATATTTCAGACCATTTCCAATCTTTTAAATGTATCTATGCAGATTTACCAATCATTCATATCAACCATACCAAAAACACATCCACAAAATCATTCACCACTTGACACAATGATTTTTTAGGTGGAAACCCAAATGAGAAAAAACCATGGTGGGGATGAATACCCACAAGTATTTTTGAACTCTTCTAAAGTTCACCCTATTAGGAGCCAAGCTCGGTTAGAAGCCTATACAAGAATGTTCTATTAGGAATAGATCTGGTTAAGGACCACCCAATTAAGGGATTGACTACAAATACCTTGTTAAAGGTAATACCTTATTAAAGGTAACCTCAGTGGAGGATTTCAAATCCAAGCTAATGGATCACCTAGTTAAAGGATTTTAACAATAAACCTTTTAGAGCTTACCCTGTTAGGGGATTTCAAAATGTTGTAATGGTTAGAGAACAACAGGTTCTTTCACCAATTTGGAAATAACACTTCCTTGCTGAATCAAATCCTTTAACACTCTTATCTGCCTTAACATCATTCTGCAAACACACCTCCTGATTCAGTAATAATCACTTTCACACTTAATCAAATTTTCCAACCACTCATTCAATCAATCCATCAAACTTATAAACAAATACATTAGGCTGGTAACACAACAAAAACCCTAAAATTATCATAGAGATTACAAACACATCGGTTCAATCTTGGTTGTTAGATTACATGCAATCAACTTTATATTCTTTTAGGCATCTACAACCACCCCTGGATCATCACAATTTTAATCCTATAACACATCACACATTTGTCACTTCATACTATGCATTTGATCATTCTTGAGATAAATGGGTATCTTTACATGCCAAAACCATTTCAAAACTCATCACGTGCAACATGCTTTCATGAAATCTTCATCAATGATCATCATTTGGTCATAAATCATCACAATCGATCTCCAAGCTCCATCGGTTAGGGTTATGCTTCTCAACTGGATAGGGTTACCGGTTGATCTTCACTACTTCATTATCGGTTGCTTTACTACTCCATCATCGGTTGCTATACTTCTTCATTACCGGTTGCTATTGATATCAATGACAACACTTCCTAATATATTCTTTAATGCAATCTTCATGCAATGCCAAGACACATATATAAGAACACCATTGTAATATGATGAAAAATGATGAGGGAAGATCAAGTGGAAATCTTTACTCTCCTCAAACGAGGGATGAAAGTTTCACAGAGGATTCCCTTCAATTTTTCACACATTATATTCAAAAGAGGGCTTGAATTCATTAGATCCAATCCCCAATGGTAACAGATTGAATACTAAGTGAATTGTAGTTGTTTATGGTGAAAATGGATAGCAATAATAATGATATTGAAAGGCTAGATGAATTCAACCACAAAACCCTAGCCTAACAACAACAAAGATCCACCATAACATATGAAGATTACCTAAGACAATGCAAATCAAATGAAATCACAAAGATTATATAATCACATGTCCAATAGGGTTTGGATCTCCATTCTTCCTATCTCCATTGATCTTGCTTGATATATTTGCTCTCAGATTTTATGTGCACAAGAGCTCAACAAAGAACGGAATGTGGTTGCAAGTAGGATCACATATGCCAAGTAGTCAATTGATCAAGTAGTTAGGGTTTGATAATGAAGGAAGTATCTCCTTATATAGAAGACACTATATGAAATGGAGAGATAAGATTGAGAGGTGTAAAAGGAGGTTGGCTATGATTAGAGGGTAGGTAAAAGAAATAATAAAATAATGAAAGGGGTAGGTAGTGTATGAATTAAGAGATGAATGCCATGTGTCATGGGTAGAAAAGGTTAATGAATTAATTAAATAAATAAAGATTTATTTAATTAATAGAAGAAGTGGGATAATTAAATAAATAAGATATTTATTTAATTTAGAAAAAGGAAAATTTAAATAAATAAATGTATTTATTTAAATGAGAAATAAGGCTAGAAGAGGATAAATGAATTAATTAAATAAATAAAGATTTATTTAATTAATAGATGAATTAGGCTAAAGTAATTAAATAAATAAAGATATTTATTTAATTTGATTGGACAATTTTAGGTGTCTACATTTTGCCCCTCTTTGAGACAATGCAGCTTGTCGCGTTGTTTCAAAGAAGATAAGATGAACTGATATAGAGTTGCCCCAAGATGGGAATGATATGTGCCCTCGAGAGATTGGATGAAAAAATGTCTGAAAAGATCGCAGACAATCTCTTGATAAGAAAGACGGGATAGAATGGACTGACCAGATAAAGTGACAGAGTCACGGCATAATGAAGATTGACTCGGGAAATGAGGGCTAGGGCAGTCTATAAGATAGACCACGAGGGAAATACATCCTCATTGTCATCTACACCTCCAAGAGATTAGAGTGCAGAAAAAGAGCAGTAGCAGTCAGCAGCGATGGCTTTAGTTCACAGATTCGACCGCGTTTGCCGATTCTAGAGGCCAGCAGAGACAGGAGAGCCAGTAAGTACCACAAAACCTCCTTGTACTTTGATGCATTTATTATTGTCATTAATGCATGCTAGGTAATTTATTAAATGTGTGTTTATGTCAGGAAAACACGTTTGTGTCAAAAAATGTGAATTTGTGTCTTCTAGGTCAAATCGGCAGTTCTGTGATGAACATACATTGTCGATTGGATAAGTTGCTGAGAGGATACACTCAAGAAGGTCCATTAGGTAAAACTAAGATAGAAAATAGGGCTAGGATTGACAATTATGTGATAGACCATACGTTGCCAATTAGGAAACTACTCAAGAGGATTCAGTCAAGCATAGGCCCTAGGATAAGATAGATCAAGGCACTTTGTGATAAACAGTGAGTACCAAGATATAGTACTTTGTGATGAACAAGGAGTACTAAAATATGAGCAGCACTTTGTGATGAACAGTGAGTGCAAATGTGAGTAGCACTTTGTGATGAATAGGGAGTGCCAAACACGTAGTACTTTGTGATGAATAGGGAGTACCACTAGGATAGAAGCAACACTTTGTGATGAACAGTGAGTGTCACTAGGACTGAGATGATTGATTTGTGTGACTGTAGGAGTACTTGCCTATGCTGGAGTCATGGGAGAGATTCCCATCGACTCAGAGGTTGCGACCTGAGTTGACAGCCGAGGACCGAGCTGCGATTAAGGCTATGGGATTGAGACATATTTTGTATGTGCCTAAGTTTCGAGCGAACATGAGATTGTTGACTGCGCTGGTTGAGAGATGGCACTCAAAGACTTGTACTTTCCATTTGCTGATGGGGGAGATGACAGTCACCCTGGAGGATGTATAAAGGATTCTACGGATACCGATCGATGGGGAGATGATTCCCTACGATCGAGATGGAGACAGGGAGGCCCTGAGACGAGTGTTCCAGGACCCAGGACTGGAGATGAGGGTGGGACATGTGGCTTGGGACACCATGACAGCTACAGGATTAGCACTACCAACAGTGTTGGTAGGAGTTATCAGTGGGTTCCTCTGTCCAGATAGGGTGACACGAGGGGTGGTTGCAGAGGACATAGGGGCCAAGAGAGATGATCTTGGGGCGGGTCCTTCTAGGGCTCAGACTTCATCGAGGCCAGCTGGCTCTGAGGGAGGGTGTTCATCATAGCTGTAGAGGGCTCCCTATGTATCAGTATTGTACCATTTTTGTATGATGATGTAGACACCTACGGGTGATTGTAGCCATATGATTTTGACATCATTGTATCATGACACTTTATATATATATATATATAAGATGATTCATCTTTGCGGCAGCTATATGCATGTGTACCTATGTGATGAGATGTTTCATGATGTATGTTTCTATGTGATGGTTATGATATGGATGCAAATATGTATATGATGAAATACAATATTTTTTTCTTTTATGTTTTTATATGTTATGCTAATGCAAATGTGAATATATGAAATGCAGATGAATATGATAATGCAAATAATTATTTACATGATGAGAATATAAAATGTGCTAACATGTGTTGTGTGCAGGATGTGATGCAATTGTGATATCTATATGTATGTATAAAATGCTTAATATGTGGTAATGCAGGTGCAACTACATGAAATGTAAATATTTTTGGTGTGTCATTATACTCAGTCATGTGATAGCAGGCTATGCAGACTCGAGAAGGACGATGGAAGTCAATCAAGAAAGGGGGATGGAAGACAGAAGATATGAAAGTGAAAGAGCTTCTTGTGCATTATCATCATTGAGCTTTATTATGGCAAGTAGGTTATGACACTCGAGGCATATGTTCGACCTAGAAAGTCATTGTACCTATTTGCATGGAGATAAGACAATCACAAACAAGGAATGCCTCAGTTCATACTAGACTCATAGTGTCCTCATATCCTTGGACAAGTCATAGCATTACTAAGAGACAATCCACAAACAACAAATACAAATAGGTGACGATACCCCATCCTCGCCTTTCTAGTGAAAGACATCCTGGAGATAGAATCTCTAGTCAGAGACATCATGGAAAAGCTAAAAGACATGTCACCAAAAGATAAAGTCAAAAGAAAACCAAGACTCGACACCAACATCCACTGTAGTCCTCGAGTTTAGTGTCTCTTATCACTTGTATAAGTCTTATTTGATTGTGGTCACAATGTTTACTTTCACAAAAAGGATAGATAGCATGAAACCATATGTTGTCTGAGTCTGTTGAAAGATTTGATTTTGTTGAAGACCATTGTTGTTGTTGTCTCATCTGAAACTAACTGAATCCATGAAACTAATACTTTATTGGGGAGAAGATGAAACTTTATTGTGGATCTGTGATGCAAATGTTGCTTTATTGCGGATTGTGCGTGGATAGACTGAAGGAAGCTGGAAGAAACTATACTCCTTGAAACATATGATGTTCTTAGTTCGACACCCATCACTAGACGTAGGATTTGCCTTAGCCACAGATAGGATCTAATTTATTATGGATGGAAAGGGAGGTGAAAAGAGAGGTTTATTATGAATGGCTAACCAATCTTGGGTAGATCAATAACAAGCCATGATGGGAATGGGTAAGTTTATTATGAACAAATAGGTTGTGAGTGTGTGCAAAGTGAAAGGATGAAAGTGAATCCTGAAGGAGGGAGGAGCAATGTCTCTATGCATGGCACTGGTGACCCAGTTTTCACCATGGTACTTGCCGAGGGCACCACTGAAGTGGTTTTCACCGTTGGACGAAGTTATTTCTCTTTACTTTTTTTGATTTTTCAAAGTTTTTTCTGTCAAAAGGTGCCTGTTTGCCAGGTTTTCACCAAGTAACGATTTTTTTTGTTTTATAATTTTTTTTGTATTTTTGAATTTTTTGATTTTTTTTGTATTTTTGAAATTTTTTATTTTTTTTTTGTATTTTTGAATTTAGGATATTCCAAAGAGCTATGTGTAGAACCTGCGAAGGTGCATGTTGTTGATAGGATCCTCCAAAGGTTCACCTTTTGTAGTTGAGAGCTGATATGCCCCAGATCCATATGCTGCTGTAATGACGTAAGGACCAAGCCAATTTGGTTCAAACTTGCCCTTCTTCTCTCTGTCTTGCTGATTTTTAGGATTTTCTCTGAGAACCAAGTCACCTACCTCAAATGTGTGAGGCTTTAACTTGTGATTGTAGTTGCATTGTTCCTTGACTGAATGATGTGTAGCTTGATTGAATGTCTTCCTCGATGAAGGAACTGAGATAGAATTACTAGTGTGTTGACTACATAGGCCCGTATGCGTGTCACCTGAAGAAGTTTGGGCATCCCTGATAACAAAGTCCTTTGAGGAAGCTCCATTAAAGGTCCATGATATATCACCAAAAGGGGATGGATGTGTGGAACAAGTGGATGAGTTATGAAGGCTTATTATTGTGAAAAGAAGTGAAAGTAGGATAGCATGATGGAGACTTAGGATCAACAAGTATGCTTTTTGATTTGAAATTTTAGAACTTTTGCCCCCAGTTATTTTGATATTAGGGGAGATCAACTCTTGCTCTTTTTGCTTCATAGGATTTTTATCCTTGACCTTGTTTTTTTCAGTCTAATAGCTTTTGATTTTGATTTGGACTAAAGGACTTTTCTTTATTTTTGACTTTTGGATTTTTCTTTTCAAAGCTTGATTTTTGATCCCCAATGAGTAAGGGCTTTTGTAATTCTTGTTGATCCAAGTCTGGAAGTGGAGTGGAAATGGAATGAGTAGATGATATGGTAAGGTTATGTGAGTTCTCAAGAGGGTTGGTGATACGCTCAATAGATTCTTTGTTGGAACCACTCTTAGGATTGTTGATATCAAGAGATGCTTGCACCACTAGAGGAGATTTACATTCGAACTTAGTAGCCACAATACTAGGTGGTTCACACCCAATTCTTTGGCATTGAAAATTGTTCGTAGGTGGTTCTTGTCGATTGAATGTCTTAGGAGATAGTGGGAGTTGATCAACATGAAAGATATACTCACCACATCCCATGTCTTTAATCTTGAATTTTTCTTTTAGCTCTATTTGTTTTTACGTAGAAGCTTTCAAGGATTCTGGATCCACATATGCTAAAGAAGGAACAACTTGGTGATTGACTGGGATTGTTATTTTTTATCTAGGTTGCAGATTGTTGCAATATATGAATGGATTTGGATCCGCTTTGACGGTCACTTCAACTCCATTGTGTGGAAACTTGACGCATCGATGATATGTAGATGGGGCTGTGCTCATTTCATGAATCCAAGGACGTCCTAGCAATATGTTGTATGTGAGATCAAGATCAAGTACTTGACAAACCACATCCTTTGTAACTGGCCCAACTCTGAGAGGTAAGGTGACTGTACCCTTGGATGAACGCTCTTCATCATCATATGTTTTGATAGTAATTTTGTTTGTAGATTTCACAGCTTTGTCGGAATATCCCAGTTGTTTAATAGTGCTCAATGTACAAATGTTTAGACCTGCTCCTCCATCTATCAAGACTCATTTGATTCTATGTTTGTGTATGAAGGCTTAAATGTGTAAAGGTACATTATGTGGCTGACTTACGGAGGCGTCATCGACTTCTATGAATGTAAGGGAGTATGGAATGGAAAGGTATCCCACCATGGCTTGAAACTGGTCCACATTCAGATCAGTAGGAATGATAGTTTCTCTCAAGATTTTGTCAAGAATGGATTTATGTGTGGGGGATATGCATAGGAGCTCAAGAATGGAGATGAGCGCGGGTGTCTTCCCTAATTGTTCTACAAGGTCATACTCAGGTCTGGTTGATGATGAAGCGGTGTTCTTGGCTGGAGCACCTTGCAAAGTGATTTTACCTCGACGAGTTGTGACATTACATTCAAAGGTAGGTTCGGAAGAAGATCTAATTCCTTTCAGGACAATCTTGGGTCTCTGGGTAGAATTCTCAGGGGTTTTGTCCTTGATGATAATAGTAGAGACATAATTGTCCATCAAGATGTGATTGATAGTTGAATCATAGTTATAGGATGCTCTGGTATAGTTGGTTTGATCATCTGTGACTTTAGCTTTTCCTTTGTCATGTTTTGGGAATGGTTCCTTAAACATTTCATGTTCTTGATTGGAGGAGTGTCCTTCAATCTCAATGTCACCTCTATCAATGAGATCTTGTATGATGTTCTTCAGTCGATGGCAATTTCTTGTCTTATGACCCTTGCTCTTATGAAATTCACAATATTCATCATCATTCCACCAATTTGGTTTAACCTTTGGTTCATATGGAGGAAAATCTGGAATAGTGATTATTTTGTTTGCCACTAGCTTTTTGAAAACTGACTCAAGTGGTTATCCCAATGGAGTATACTTCCTTCGTGATTTAGAAGTTGTTTGAGTATTCACCTGATTTGATCCAAAAAAAACGAATTTGGGTCACACTGTATTGGCATCAACAACACCATCATTGACTGTTTTCTTGTTTTTATTCCAAAATCTTGGCTTCTCTTTTCCTTTAAAGTCATCTTTGTTTTCCTTGAATATCTTAATGACTCCTTGTTCAATTAGGACCTTCTTTGTTGCTAAGCCTTTTTCAATGATGTCCTTGAAGGTGGACAAACAAGCTTTCCTTAAGTCATAACCAATCTCTTTGTTAACATTTTGGGTGAACATCTCTACCATTTGTTTTTGTGGAATTTCACAAGAGCATATGCTGGCTAGATTTCTCCATGTTTGTAAAAATGATGCAAAAGACTCTCCCTCTTTTTGCTTGGTGTTGCACAAGCTAGTGACTGATATGTCTGTCTCTATATTGTAGGAGAAATGTTGAATAAATTCCTCTTCTAAGTCACCCCATTCCTTAATTCTAGATGGAAGTTAGGAGAACCATTCCATAGCGTGATCGCCTAGGCTCTATGGGAATAATCTCATCAAATATGTCTCTTCTGCTGCTATCTCAATGCAAGCTGTGAAAAACTATCTTATGTGTGCCTTAGGATCCCCTTTTCCTCTATACTTATCAAATTTAGGCGTCACAAAGTGTGTAGGAAAAGGAGGCATTGGAATGCTCTTGTCAAATGGATAAGGACATATGTTTCTCATTGTGTATGTTGGCTTTGGTGTATTTATGTCTTCCATTTTCTTTTGTAAGTCCCTAATTTGTTGCTCCAAATTGCTCTTAGGTGGAGATTGACTTCTTGGACCATACCCCATGCTTGAGGCACCAATTGGAGGAGGAGCATGTTGCATATATGGATGATATTGATCATACACATGTTCATATGGAGGAGGTCTATAGTGATGCTGCATATATGAACCACTTGGTATAGATTCATGTTGAGGAACGAAATATCTATTTTGTCCATGTATACCATACTCTACAGGCATGTCATGTTCTAATGTGTTGCCCCCAAATTTGACATGGGGTTTCCTTGTGTCCAAATTCTGAGCATGCCTTTGAATATCCAATTGCTTTGGTGGTTGATCCTTAGCGTTAATATGTGATTGAGCATATTTCTCTGCATAAGACTTCCGTAATGGTCTGCAAAGGTGAGTATCATATGCTTGACCATGTGTGTATGGGAACTCTGTCTTTTGAAACAGATATGATGGTGATTCAGGTACCATATGTGGTCCTCTATTGCCTCCACTATTAGGCCTTCTTTGATCCATGTTGGAGTGAGTTTGTTGCAAAGGCCGATTTTCCATTATTTGAGACATGTCAAAATCATGAGGTATCTTGGCTCCACTTTGTGCCATCATTTGTAAGAAGTATTGTCTATCCCTCCTCATTATTTCCTCAACCAATCGATTGAAACGGGGATCCATAATGGATTCTTCCACATCTGGTGAATGTACTAAAAAGTTGTCCATATCATCATTGTGTGTATCATTGTTGTTTGTAGTGTCAATGTTCTCAACATTTGGAATGTTTCTATAGGCATCCATGTCAGGTAATGTAGTATGATCAGAATTGAAAAAGATATCATTGTCATACTCATATGAACTCATTTTTGCGGACTCTTGAGCCTCTTTAGTTTCTCTCCTAGATTTTAGAAGACGGGTTTCAACCATGAACTAGGTATTGACCGAGATGTGTGAGCCTAGATGAAAATGGAAAGAGTATGGAAGACTAAGAGTTGGATGGAATGTAAATTAATCTGAGGTGTACTTGCAATGTCCAAAGTGTAAGACCAAGTATGCATGTAGTAGAGTAGGTGTGGCTTCCAAAGAGATGATAGTTTCTCTTGATGAGGTAAGTTGACCTTGACTCTAAGTAAGACCAAATGAGACCCAAAGGTGATAGACCTTGATGAGGGACCACTTAGCAAAATGTTGTTGTATGTAGTGTGTTGACAAAGTATGATGAGGACAAGCAAGTGACCTTTTGACTCAAGTTTAGACAAATGTGAATGTAATGCAAGGTGTAAAGCATTGATGGATTTTGTGAGACCCAAAGACAAGTTGAATGCTAGATGAAAACCTGGAGAAACAGCCTAGGAAGCTCAAGAATTCTGAAACTGATTGCTCTTCTTTGCTGGACTGTAAAATTTTTCCAATTTGTGAAGTTGTTGGTTGTGACCAAATCTGAATGTTTGACTATTTTTTGTGACAAGAGGACACAATGTTGATGATGACTCAATGTTTGCAAGTGTTTAGACTGACAATGACTCCAAGAAAAGTGTTTTGTTTGATGTAAAATTCTATTGCATACACTTGAAGACACAAAAGACACAATGTTTTGCTGTTTGGTCTTGAATGTTTTGAATGTTTAAAATAAGTCAAGCACAATTCTAATGGCTGGCCAAGACAATAGTTGTTGATCCCACATGAGGTTTTACCCTCGAGGCTACGCTATTCAGAGCGGATACTTAGATGCTTGACCTCACTGGCTCCACCCTCGGCACTCACTTCTTGGGTTAGCCAAGCATCAGTCCTCACAAAAACTCCCTGTGGCAAACTTTGTATCTCTACTAAAAACCGTATGTGTGTGGGCTGCTACCAGAGGTCCGACCTCCTACCCCAACAACTATAAGGATTTGGGCTTCTAAAATAAAAAGGTACTAGTAAGGGCATTCGCTCATGTGGCCATACATGCGGCACTTTAAGCTCTATAAATATAGAAGGCTCCTAGCTGGTAGGGGTTACGCCCTACAACTAATCAAATAAATTTGATCAAACAAGTTTATGGGGAGACATAGTGTCAGTATGAACTAATCAGCACACGTTATTCATAGTTTTCACTATGAATACAATTATTTATAGTGGTTTGGAAGAAGATGGCTTTTCTTTTGCTACCACTTGGGTCGTTCTCTTCTCACTAGTAGTCCTAATGACCACACGGGAAGACAAGCCCTCTAAAGATTAAACAAAAAGAGCCTATTGCTCAAGACACAAAAGACAATGATTCAATTTTAGTGCACCAATTGAAGTGTTTGCTAGTCTATGAAAATAAGGAACACAATAAAAATCCAAAAACCCTTGCCAAGGACCTGCAACAAAGATTTATTAGTAGTTTGGATTGTTTCAAATGATCACCCCTTCCTGCAAGCACACAAGTTAGGTAAATTTTAGATCCAAAAGACTTTGTGAAATAGGGGCCTTCAACAATGCGTTTTGTTGACCAATTCAAAGATCTGATTCATCATAAAAAAAGACCACCTGTAAAATTTCAAGAGATTTCCATAAATGTAAGAAAATCTAAAAAATTTACTAATTTGCTCCAAAAATTAATTTTTTATGAAAAATCATTAAAAATTTATATAAAATGCAAAATCGATCCAAAAAATCTGAAATTTTTACTGGAGAGTCCTGATGGCCTTCCAAACCTTAATTAAAAAATTTCTACAACAAATATAAGCAGTTTGTGAGATATGAGTAAAATAATGCAAAACCCTAATTTTCAAAGATCTGATTTTTGAGGAATGATTTTGCATCGAATTTAAAATCACAAAGAATAGACCCTATGTATAATTCTGAGCTATTTCCAAAAATATAAGAAAATCCGAAAAATTCGCTAATTTGCTCTCAAAATTAATTTTTTATGAAAATGCATAAAAAATTCAAATAAATTGACAAAATGATCCAAAGAATCTGAAATTTTTACGAAATCTTTGTAATACTTTTCCTGACTTGTACAAAACATTTGATGTCAAAATTCAAAGCTGTTTGTGAGATCTGAGCAAAATAAGGAAAAATCCTAATTTTTAAAGATCAGATTTTTAGGGAAATATTTTGCATCAAAATTAAAATCAAAAAGAACAGATCCTATGTATAATTATGAGAGATTTCCAAAAATGTAAGAAAATCAAAAAAATTCTCTCATTTGCTCTCAAAATTATTTTTTTATGAAAAATCATAAAAAATTCATAGAAAATGAAAATGTGCTCCAAAAATTCTGAATTTTGGATTTAGATCTCCTGATACTTTCTTCAACCTATAAAAAAAATTTGGTACAAAATTTCCAAACCGTTTGTGAGATATGATCGAATCTTTCCAAGATCTTGATTTTGTGTCCAAAACCAGAGCTGCACAAGATTATTCTCCAAATTGTTTTACAAAACAACAATATAGGGTTAGAAAAATCTGCCAAAAAAAAACACAGATCTAACAAAAATCCATGTCCCACGGGGCGTGCCAAAATGTTTATGGTGAAAATGGATAGCAATAATAACGATATTGAAAGGCTAAATGAATTCAACCACAAAACCCTAGCCTAACAACAACAAAGATCCACCATAACATATGAAGATTACCTAAGACAATGCAAATCAAATGAAATCACAAAGATTATACCATCACATGTCCAATAGGGTTTGGATCTCCATTCTTCCTATCTCCATTGATCTTGCTTGATATATTTGCTCTCAAATTTTATGTGCACAAGAGCTCAACAAAGAACAGAATGTGGTTGCAAGTAGGATTACATATGCCAAGTAGTCAATTGATCAAGTAGTTAGGGTTTGATAATGAAGGAAGTATCTCCTTATATAGAAGACACTATATGAAATGGAGGGATAAGATTGAGAGGTGTAAAAGGAGGTCGGCTATGATTAATGGGTAGGTAAAAGAAATAATAAAATAATGAAAGGGGTAGGTAGTGTATGAATTAAGAGATGAATGACATGTGTCATGGGTAGAAAAGGTTAATGAATTAATTAAATAAATAAAGATTTATTTAATTAATAGAAAAAGTGGGATAATTAAATAAATAAGATATTTATTTAATTTAGAAAAAGGAAAATTTAAATAAATAAATGTATTTATTTAAATGAGAAATAAGGCTAGAAGAGGATAAATGAATTAATTAAATAAATAAAGATTTATTTAATTAATAGATGAATTAGGCTAAAGTAATTAAATAAATAAAGATATTTATTTAATTAGATTGGACAATTTTAGGTGTCTACAATAGTAAATTTGGAAAGTTTTAGGAAACTAAATTAACCCTCTTTGGTAGAAGACTAGTTGAATTAAGCAAATTGAGACTAAGTGTAGAAATGATAAAGAAACATTTATATCTTGAGATAGAGATGTGGGATGAAGCTTTGGACCTAGAATTAGTAGTGGAATGTTGAGATGAAGCTTCCATGCAAATCTGAAAAAAAATTGCAAGGATTGTACGTAAGTTATGCACGGTCCTCCGAAAAAACCACATGCCAAAAAGGGTATTTTGTCTCTAAAAATGAAGCCTAAATGTGCAATTACAGTCGTGCACCTGCAACCTACACACAGAAAAGAGAGGGAAATGTTGTTGGGATTGGGGGTTTGCCTTCAGGTCAAACCCCATTTTGGAATTAACCAAGTAGTTGTAAAATGCCACAAGTAGATGAAAGGAAATGTCTAAAGTAAAATCCACCTCAAGAAGGGGATGTTGATACCTTTGTAGATGAATTTTCTTGAATGGGTATGTGAAATAGGATGTCTTTAATGTTGATAGAAATATCCTCTTTAATGGTTGAATCCATGTCTTGAATGCAACACCTAGCCTTGAAAGGTGACTTGACATGCTCAATACTTGAAAGCTTGCACTTGATTTTTCTTATTGCTTATTTTCACCTATCATCAACTTATGATCAACTTATGTAGATAGGAGGGGAAGTGCTCCTTATATATTTGCCAATTAGGGGTGTTTAGGTAATTTCCCGTCTTAGGCCAATAGAGGAAATCTTTTTTCCTGCTCAACAATTGTCAATCCCAATGCAAGGGGGGACCAAAGGGTACCCAAAATAGGGCCAGGACATGGGCGCCACACCATTCTCCTAGGGGGATACTTGTCCTGCCCTGATTTAGGATAAGTAGCAGCAAAAGGCAGTGCAAACTAATGAAAAATGCAAGTTTTTGGATGTCATGAACATGTTTTGGGTCTCCGATCAGGCTTAGAGTTTTGTCCGCTAATGCAAAGACCCAAATGTGGTGGAAAATTGCAAGGGTTGCAATTTTTTGATGCTACATTTAGCCCCCACTTTAGCGGGAATATATGTGTATGCCAATACAACCAGTAAAGTACAAGGAGACAAGATTGAAAGAATTTCACCATGTCAAGGAGGCAAGATACACCAAGCCCCCAATGGACTAAGGATCTTACGACTTCGATTGACAAAGTAAAAGGGAAGATCATGAGGGAGAAGCATGACTGCAAGTAGTAAAGTTCCCCTCACTATGAGTCATGATAAGAAAGTATAGCAAAAATTACAAAGCAAAGCCAAGTTCACTAAGTAACTTTAAGTATCAAGAAATAAAATATGAGTTGAGTGTATTCTCCCACGTTAAAGTGATTGTGCATGCCTTATCGGGAGACATTGCTGTAAGGTAGGATACACCTAAGAGAGAGAAAGAGATGGAGCATGTTATTGCTAGGATTTAGCCCCCAATTGAGGAATAAACCCAAGGATAATGGACACAAAACACAAAGAATGAGTTGACTTCACTTTCCTTGGGGTCAGTCTAATGTATGATAACTCATGTATAGCATGTATATATGCATAGAATAGTCCTCATTCCCCAAAGAAAGGAAACCACCTTGGAAGAAAGGGAACACATGTGTCTTTTGAGTCAACATGAAAGATACCAAAAGAGATCTCAATGCTTTGCATCATCCTCAAGTAGACATTACTAAGGACAAAAAATAGAAGAATAGGGATACACATAGAAGAATGGTCACAAAAGAGCAAGAAAGGAGAGAGGTAGAAGATCTATGGTACTAATGCAGCTAGTCTAGTATAACATCCACCTCTCGATCTTGTTGATTATTATTTTGGGAAGGCGAGAAACACACCAGAGGAGTGACAAAAAGCACAACAGATGGAGCTATCACAAGATCCAAACAAGGACTATGCTCATGTGCTAAGTCACTTTGTTCATTTATAGGAGATAGGATTAAGGCTTTTGAAAATTCTGCAGATAAATGTTTGTCAACATCAACATGTTCATATTCACTATCAAAAGCATTAGGAGTTATATTTACATCATGAATAACATTTTCACTCATTTATTCATCAAGATTTATAACAAGAGGAGCTCTAACATGAATAGAAGTAAAACCATCACATGTTTTTTGTAACTTATGATTTGGAGATTTAGGTTCAACATCTTGCTTACGAGAAAATGTAATCATTTCAACTATTGGTGTTTTGGGAGATTGAATAGTTTGAGAAACAACTTCACGAGCTCTAGCATGACATTTTCATCGGTGTTCTCTCGCAACAGCGATTATGTCTAGTCTTAGCAAAAGGTTGAAAAGACTGGGGTATATTTGTTGAAGGAGGAATGTTCTCATCTTTGGTAGTTGGATGGTTAGGTTGAGGTCTTTTAGGTTGGACAAGAGGACATGTAGGTCTCTTCTCTCCATAAGGGGAAGGAGGTGGAACTACACCATATAAAGTAGGAATGTTTGGTTTGGTAAGGAGACTAGGTCCATCATGAGGAGGAGGTCTAGGTCTAACCTTAGGAGGAATATTATTGTTCTTCTTAAGAGAAGGCATAGTCTCATCCCTAGAAATAGGTTGGGAATATTCCTTAGGAGGAAGATTAGTTCTATCCGCTAGGGGAAGAACTTCATCTGCATGGATTATGGGAATATCAAGTGTTGGAGTTCTAGGTTGGATTAAAAATAAAATAATATCTCTCTTCCATTTTTGATAAGATTGAAAGGGAGAATCGCTTTTTGGTGGAAGAGATTCAAATTGTTTAGGCCAAAAGTAATCAATAGGAACACCTAGGCTTCTTTTGATTGGTCAAAATAAGGTATGATTAATAGTTATGATTTCTCCATTGTGGGGAAATTTCAAACACTTATGGATTGGAGAAGAAATAGCTTTAATGGAAGATAGCCAAGGGTAGCCTAACTTCACATGGAATTGTTCAGATGAAGGAGTGATAACAAGGTTGACATCTATAGATTTAGTATGAACCTCAATAGGAAATGTGATAGAACCAATAGTAGGAAAATAAAATCCATCAAATAACTTAATGACCACATTAGTATCATCATTGATTGGTTTATGCAAAGGTAAAGTATAAAGATATTCTTCAGTGATGACATTAACCATGCAAGAGGGATCAATAAGCACACCACGACAGCTTTTCCTTGTATCTTCCCAGCTATATATAAAGTGCCATTGGGTGCCTTAATGGTCTCACTAGGATCAAATGTGATACATGGATCCTTAGGTGTTTCTTGTTTCTCTACCAAATTAACCACATTTTGAGCTGTAAAAGTGAAATCAGAGGGAGAGAAAGAAGTGTGTTTAGTCTCAATCACATTAGAGGTATGAGAGGGTAAAGGATTAGTGAAAATATTAAGATTTTGATTAGGAGGAGCTACTGATTTGTTTCCCTTATCATTTACACCTGCCAGTATTATTATCAATCAAGTCTTGAATCTTACATTTTAATGCAAATCATTTTTCAGTATCATGACTAGGTTGATAATGAATTTGACAAAAATAATTATTATCAAAGTGAGGTGAAGCTGCCTTAGAGGGGTCAACTGGTTTTATTAAAGGAATTTTGATAACATTTCTTTGTAACAACTGAGACATGATGCTATACAAAGATTCATTTGAAGGAGTAAATTCTTTCTCTCTTTTGAAACATTTAGAAATAGGACGCACACATGTTGTAGCATTCACATTGTTGTTGTCATTGAATGTGATGAAGCCTTTGTTTGGTTTGAACTTTTCAAATGGTTGTTGAGAACTCTCACCCTTATAACTCAGAGCCATAGGATTAGATTGCTCCATTTGACTCACAATAAGTTGATAATTGTGAAGTGTTGTGCACAACTGCATAAAGGAAGTAAACTCAGAAAAGAGAGGTTTTTCCCTAATGTCTTTTTGCAAATTAGAAATGAAAATTCTTTGAATATTATTCTCAGGAATTACAAAATATATTTGAGAACATAAATGCTTGTATCTACTAATGAAATGAGTAAATTTTTCCTTAACACCTTGTTTACAATGCATTAAATCAATCAAAGTGATTATAGGGCCTATATTGTTTTGAAGTTGTTGAATAAAAGCATTTGCTAATTGTTGAAAAGAAGTAATAGATTAAGAAGACAAAGACAAATACCATTGTAAAGCCTTATCTCTTAATGTTCTAGTAAACAATTTGGCAAGCAATCTTTAATCATGAGCAAAGTCAGTATACAAAGTTTGGAATGTTTTGACATGTGTTAAAGGATTGCCTTTTCCATTATAGAGTTCCAATTGAGGGACTTAAACATGTTTAGGAGGGACAACTCTAACAATATCAAGAGAAAGTGGGCTCACAACATCAAATGTGGGCACACTAAACTTGGATTCACTCATTGAAGTAATTTTTTTTTGAAATGAAGCCACGGTTTGAGCAAGGTTATGAATGGTTTCTTTAGTTGAAAAATTTACATTAGACATATTTGATTGAGAAGGTGAGGTGATGTTATTGAAAGAAGGAATTGATTGAGAATAAGGTGGTGGGACACTATGGTAATTAGGCATAGGTGATGATTAAGTACAAAATGGGACACTAAAAGGAGAAGTAAAATGATTGAATGAATTGCCCCCTTGATTCACATTGATTGGTTGAGAGACAATAGAAATACTAATTGAAGGCATAGATAAAGATGGAGGATTGAATGAAGAAGAGGGATTTCCCCCATGACTAATTGTTGTGGGTATGATGTTTTGAGTTGAAGTAGCCATGATGTTTGAAATGAAAGTAGGAATACTAGCCATAGAAGTGGTCAAAGGAATAGAATGATTGATTTGTGTAGGAGGTTGTGAATAACCTAAGTTTTCAGCACAACTCTTCATAAGTATAACATTATAATCAACAATGTGAGCAATACCACACAATATATCAATTCAATTCTTATCACTTTGAATCATGCATTTTAGGCCTTCAAATAGTGGAAGAGCTTCACTATTAGGATAATCTTGGGACATCTATTGTTGGAAATTATCAAATTGATTGTCCAATTTTGAAAGTTGATTTATGGAAACTCTAGTCAAAGCTTCTCCTTCATCATGGGAATCATCAATTGGGTAGGTAGAGATATTATTAGGATGGGAAGAATTAGCAATATCCTCATTGTAGAAGTCGCCCAAATTAGGCTCCATCTCTTTGTGAATTAAACCTTGGGAAGATTTAATTATAATGCTTTGTCTAACGGGGATAGTATACGTAGGACTAATAGTTGTAAAACTCATGCACTAGAGGGAAAATTTGAAATTTGAAATTTGGGAACAAAGATTGCAAAATTCAAGAAAATGATGATTGTATAATTTGAACTTTGTGGAAAGAAGAAATGACACAATCTCCAAGAAAGATTTATAATTAATAAAAAGAGATTGAAATTTAAAATTAGGGCCAATGTGATACCACTTAATTTGAAATTTAAAATTGATAAATTAAGATCTTAAAATTAGGGCATATTATAATTAAACACTTAACTTTAAATGTTTCCTTGAAAGTTGTGATGTTGAAATTGGGAAGTGTTTTTTGATTTTAGAGGGATCAAAATTCAACAAAATTAGCCAATTTTTTGGATTTAAGCAATTAAATACAATCTTAACAATCTCCTGAAATTTTGGGAAAAAAGCTAGGGACCGTGTGTGAGTTATGCATGGTCCTCCCAACTTTTTTAGAAATTTTCAAGGATTAAAGCTACGATGATTTGAGAGCTAACCCACAAAAAATGATTGATTTTACGATCTCTAGATAGGTTAAATTAAGGTTTGAATGTCTAAATAGGACCCTATTGGGGTTTTGAAAAACATAAGAAATTGAATTGCAATTTTGAAGAAAAGGTCAAACCTAATGGTCAGGGCCACCTTCAATAATATTTAAAAAAATGAAATTGGTTGAAATTGATTGAAATTTCCATAAAATCCAATTAAATTTGAAAATTAGGGTTTTAGGACCTAACCACTGAATTTTGGGAAAAGGAGGGAAATTGAAAATTTGAATTTTAGGCAAGAAGACAATTCTAAGAAAGTCATAAATCTGAAAATTAAATGTAAATCCAATTTTTCGCACAAGTTCAAGTTGATGTTTGAAAATTAGGGTTCTGACAATTAACCACTTAATTTTGTAAATTTAATTTGCAAATTGAACAATACAATGAAAGAATTGAATTTGACAAGCAATGTAATTTTCAGATCTAAGACAATAGATAGCAATTTTTGCAAAATACAAGTTCAATTTCAATTTTAGCAACTAGGGTTTTGAATGAATTAACCACTAAGTTTGTGTAAATTGCAAGAAAATTAAATTTGTAAATGAATAGTATGAAATGACTTTCAATGTAAAGCATGTAAGATGTCGGGTTCACCAAAATGTAATATGGTGAAAAATGATGAGTGGAGATCAAGTGGGACTCTTTACTCCCCTCAAAAGAGGGATGAAAGTTTCACAAAGGTTTCCCTTCAATTTTTCACACATTACATTCAAAAGAGGGGTTGAATTCACTAGATCCAATCCCCAAAGGTAAAATATTGAATACTAAGTGAATTGCAATAAATTTGAAAACTAAATTAACCCTCTTTTGTAGCAAACTATTTCAGTTAAGAAAATTAAGACTAAGTACAGAAATGACAAAGAAATAATTATATCTTAAGATAGAGACACAGGATGAAGTTGTGCACCTGGAATTAGTAGTGGAATTTTGAGACGAAGCTTCCCTGCAAATTTGAGAAAACGTTGAAGGCACCGTGCGTAAATTATGCATGGTCCTTCAAAAAAACTGGGCACCGAAAAGGGTTTTTCTATCTCTGAAAAATGAATCCTAAACCTGCAATTACAGCCATGCACCTACAACCTACATACATAAAAGAGAGGGAAGTTTTTTTGGGATTGGGGGTTTTCCTTCAGGTCAAACCCCATTTTGGAATTAACCAAGTGGTTGTAAAATGCTGCAAGTAGATGAAAGGGAATGCCTGAAGTAAAATCCACCTCAAGAAGGGGATGTTGATACCTTTGTAGATGAATTTTCTTGAATGGGTATGTGAAATAGGATGTCTTGAATGTTGATAGAAATCTCCTCTTCAATGGTTGAATCCTTGTCTTGAATGCAACACCTAGCCTTGAAAGGAGACTTGAAATTCTTAATGCTTGAATGAATGCTTGAATTCTTGCACGTGATTTCACTTATTGCTTATTTTCATCTTTCATCAACTTATGATCAAATTATGCAAATAGCAAGGGAATTTCGCCTTACATACTTTCCAATTAGGGGTATTTAGGTAATTTCCCATCTTAGGCGAACATAGGAAAACATTTTTCCCACTCAACAATTATCAAGCTCAATGTAAAGGGGGACCAAAGGGGGCCAAAAATAGGGCTAGGACAAGGGTGCCACGCCCTTGTCTTGCCCTCATTTAGGATAGGAAACAACAAAAGGCAGTGCATAATGATGAAAAATGTAGGTTTTTTGACGTCATGAGCGTGTTTCGGGTCTCCGATCAGGCTTACAGATTTGTCTGCTAACACAAAGACCCAAATGTGGTCAAAAATTGCAAGGGTCACAATTTTATGATGCTACAACCATATGACACCTTAGGACACCATATGACCCATTAGGACATGATATTTTCCTAAGGGGTCATATGGTGTCATAAGGGGTCATGTCATGTACTAGGATGTTAAAAGGGGCCATATGGTGTCCTTAGAGGTCATATGGTGTCCTAAGGGGTCATATGGTATTTTTAGGTGTCATATGGGGTCCTAAAGGCCCACACATGTGTTATAACATCATATGATCCCTTAGGAGAACATATAACCCATTTGGACATCATATTGTCCTAAGGGGTCATATGTTGGTATAAGGGGTCATGTTGTGTACTAGGATGTTAAAATGGGTCATATCATATCCTAAGGGGTCATATGGTGTCATGAGGGGTCATATGGGTTATTAAGGGCCCACCTATGGGTTAGAACATCAGATGACACCTTAGGACACCATATGACAAATTAGGAGATCATATTGTCCTAAGGGGTCTTATGTTCTCATAATGGGTCATGTCATGTACTAGGATGTTAAAAGGGTCCATATGGTGTCATCAAGGGTCATATTGTGTCCTAAGGGGTCATATGGTTTCATTAGGAGTGATATGGGGTCCTAAGGGCCTACACGTGTTACAACAACATATGACCCCTTAGGACACCATATGACCCATTAGGACATCATATTGTCCTAAAGGGTCATATGGTGTCATAAATGGTCATGTCATGTAGTAGGATGTTAAAAGGGACCATATGGTGTCCCGAGTGGTCATATGGTGCCCTAAGGGGTCATACTGTGTCGTTAGGGCTCATATGGGGTCCTACGCGCCAAAACATGTGTTAGAACCCCATATGACCCATTAGGACATCATATTGTCCCTATGGATCATATGGTATCATAAGGGGTCATGTCATATATAGGATGTTAAAAAGGGTCATATTGTGTCCTCAAGGGTCATATGGTGTCCTAAGGGGTTATATGGAGTCGTTAGGGGTCATATGAGGTCCTAAGGGCCCACACATGTGTTAGAACACCATATGACCCCTTAGGAACCATATGACCCATTAGGACAACATATTGTCCTAAGGGGTGATATGGTGTCATAAGGGGTCATGTCATGTAATAGGATGTTAAAAGTAGTCATATCATGTCCTTAGGGGTCATATGGTGTCCTAAGGGGTCATATGGTGTCCTTAGGGGTCCTATGGGGTCGTGAGGGCCCTCACATGTGTTAGAACACCATATGACCCATTAGGAAACCATATGACCCATTAGGACATCATATTGTCTTAAGAGGTCATATGGTGTCATAAGGGGTTAAGTCGTGAACTAAGCTTTTAAAAGGGGTCATATAGTGTTGTTATGGGTCATATGGGGTCCTAAGGGCCTACACATGTGTTAGAACATCATATGACACCTTAGGATACCATATGACCCATTAGGACATCATATTGTCCTAAGGGGTCATGTCATGTACTAGGATGTTCAAAGGGACCATATGGTGTCCCTAGGGGTCATATTGTGTCCTAAGGGGTCATAAGGTGTCATTAGGGGTCATATGGGGTCCTAACAACCCACACGTGTGTGAGAACACCATATGACCCATTAGGACATCATATTGTTCTAAGGGGTCATATTGTGTCATAGGGGGTCATGGCATGTAGTAGAATGTTAAAAGAGGTCATATGGTGTCGTTAGTGGTCATATGGGGTCCTAAAGGCCCAAACATGTGTTAGAACACCATATGACACCTTAGGACACCATATGACCCATTAGGACATCATATTGTCCTAAGGGGTCATATGGTCTAATAAGGGGAATGTCATGTACTAAGATGTTAAAAGGGGCCATATGGTGTCCTCAAGGGTCATATGGTTCCCTAAGGGGTCATACGGTGTTTTTGGGGGTCATATGGGGTCCTAAGGGCCCACACATGTGTTAGAACACCATATGACCCATTAGAACATCATATTGTCCTTAGAGGTCATATGGTTTCCTAAGGGGTAATATGGTATCATTAGGTGTAATATGGGGTCCTAAAGGCCCACACATGTGTTAGACTATTGTATGATCCCTTAGGAGAACATATAACCCATTTGGACATCATATTGTCCTCAGGGGTCATATGGTGTCATAAGGGGTCATGTTGTGTATAGGATGTTATAAGGGGTCATATTGTGTCCTCAAGGGTCATATGGTGTTCTAAAGTGTCATAAAGTGTCATTAGGGCTCATATGGGGTCCCAAAGTCCCACACATGTGTTATAACACCATATGAGCCCCTATGACCCCCTAGGACACCATATGACCCATTATGACATTATATTGTCCTAAGGAGTCATATGGTGTTATAAGGGGTTATGTCATGTACTAGAATGTTAAAAGGGGCCATATGGTGTCCTCAGGGGTCATATGGTGTCCTAAGGGGTGGTGTGATGTCATTAGGGGTCATATGGGGTCCTAAGGTCTAACACATGTCCTAGTCTCTCTCTCTCTCTCCATCTCTTTATCTCTCTCTCAAGTCTCTCTCCATTTCTCTTTGTCTCTCAAGTCACTCTCCCTCTCACCCTCTCTCTCTCTCTCTCTCCCTCCCCACCCTATCTCTTCCCTCTCCTTCTTTCCCACCCATTATTTCCCTCCCCTCTCAATCTCTCTCTCTCCCTCCCCCATCCTATCTCTTTGCTCTCACTCTATTTCTCTTTCTCTATCTTTCTCTCCTCCTCCCCCCTCTCTCTCTCTCAAGTATCTCTCCCTTTCTCTTTCTCTCTCAAGTATCTCACCCTCTCTTGCACTCTCTCTAATGCAAAGGATGGAGGATCTGATTGCAATCTTGCAAACTAAAGTATAATATGGACCCAAACCCCAACACTCCTATGGTGTTTCAAATGCTCAAAATGCCTCAATAGGCTCAAAACTTGTCTTCACCTTAATTAGGTGTTCCTTAAACCTCCACACACATCAAATAACTTCAACTAACATGTCTCTAAGGTTTTCAAACCCTCAACTCATCAACTGATAAAAAAAACCCAAATCTAGCCCTTCACTAGGCCTAGTCTCCTAATAGCCGGCTGGACTGTTTTTGGCTCTTTTCACACACATTTACCAAAACACAAACCAATTTTATTACTGATTTAGATACCAAATATCAACCTCTATCAACACCCAAAATATTGCCTATGGTTGTTTTGGAACAAATCATTCAAAAAACTGTTGTCCCTAGTCACCGTGAGGGCTAATTAGGTCTATTTTGTGAAGGAAGTACCCTCCAAACTCATCCTCAGGTCTAACACTTCTGTATAGTATTCAATTATGATACCAAACCAAGGATTTTATAGGTTTTAAGTTCTAGTTGTACTCCTAGATACCCTAACTCCAAAACCCTCCTTAAATCAACCTTACAACTAGGGCTTTCTCAAAATCCCACCTCCAGTCACTTCTGAGGCTCAAAAAAAGTTTAAACACCTTCATAATGGTGTTTCTATACACTTAAATGCATAAAATACCCCCCTTGTTCAATTATATTCTCTGCTGCTACACTCTAGCCTTCATTTTCACTCATTTTCAGTCACTTTTCTTGTATTTTCAGTCACTTTCCATGGTGTACAACTGCAACCTCCATTCATTCCTGTCAAAAATGGGTTATGAAACTATTGTACATGTTATTATGCATCCACCCTATGAGAATCAGACCTTTACATTCATAGGATGGATCCATACATGCTTGGAAACTCACAAAATTAGTGAGAAATCACTGGTTTTCCTGGGACAATCAGCAATAAAACAAAAATGATATCCTTTCAGAACTTCAAAACATTTAAATTATGTAATGAACAGTCCAAAGAGTCCTTAAAACATGATAATAACAGTCCCCTAACATAGCAATGCAAAGAAAGCATGAAAACACCAAATTTTTGACAGCAAACAAAAAGTTTTTTATTGATTTTCTGGAACAATCCATACAAGTCCATACCAGCATCATCCAACCACAAAAAAATGACATAAGAGACTTTATAAGTCCATCCCCAACCATCTCCAACCAATCCCCAACTGATTAGAATGATTAAAGTGCTTAAACAAGTCATAATCTACTTTCCCTCCAAAACTGGAACTAACCGTTGGAAATCAAGTTTTTAAATTTAAACTTCATTTCTAATGCTCCAATCAACTAAAACCTATCAAATCAATGGGTTATAATCATTATATGATCATTTAAAGCATATTAGACCCTTATTCAACCTATCTAGACTCCTAGGTACCATTAACCCAATTACATTGCATTTTGGTCCTTAGGCCTTTATGAGGACCTTTAGGAATTTTATACATTACATATGATTTATTTCTTTCAAAAGCCATTATTGGCTCTAAAACTCTCCAATAAACTTGATTTTCTTCATAAAACCTTCCTGGTATCTTCATTGTCTTCATGGTTTTGTAGGTTGGCCTGGGGGCTCCTGCACCACTCTCCCTCCCCCATCCTATCTTTTTCCTCTCCCTCTCTACCTCCCATTGTTTCCCTTGCCCCCTCTCTCTCTCCCCCTTCCCCATCCTATCTCTTCCCTCTCCCTCTCTCCCTCCTATTGTTTCTCTCCCCCCCTCTATTTCTCCCTCCCCCATCCTATCTCTTCCCTCTCTCTTACATTCTTTCCCTCCCCCCTCTCTCTATCAGATCTCTCCCTCTTTTCGTCAATCCCTACCTCCCTCCCTCCATCTCTCTCACTTGGTTTCTCTCCTTGCCACAACCCCTCCCTCCCTCTTTCACTTAATCTCTCTCTCCCTTTTATCTCTCCCTCTTTTTTCATCACTTCCTCCCTATCTCCCTAATATACTCCTCTTTCCATCAACCTCTCTCTCTCTCTCTCTCTCTCTCTCTCTCTCTCTCTCTCTCTCTCTCTCTCTCTCTCTCCCTCTCCCCTGGGTCTCTCCCTCAACCCATTCCTCTCTCTATCTCTCCCTCTCTCCCTCTTCGCCTTGAGATCTCTCTATCATTGGTATTTTACTTTCTTTCCATCAACCACTCCCTTACCACTCCCTTCATATCTCTCACTTTCTCTCTCTCTCCCTAGTATTTTTATTTCTTTCCATCAACCATGGATAGGAGAGAGGGAGGGATGGAGAGAGTGAGAAAGAGAGAGAGGGTGAAGGTTGCAGTTGAGGGAGAGACGAGAGGGAGATAAATCCTAAGTGCAAGAGGAGGAAATTAAAGAGAGATGATAGAGATAGAGAGAGAGAGTGCCGATATGAGCATGTTGAAATTACTGAAATTTGACTGTTTGAAATTAATGTGAATACTCTAAAAACTATAATTTGCATTATAACTCCTAGAGATTTTAAACCACTCTCAAACATCCTGACAATATAAAATATAAATTTAAGTATAATTATACTTAAATTTTATATTTTATGTATATATTCAAAGAGAGAGAGAGGGAGAAAGATAAACAAATTTGTAGTTTCCAACATGAAAATGCACAAGTCATTATGTATATCCATTTGGTGCACGCCAAGTTTGGCACTAGCCCTATTTGACGCTCTCCTTATTTGATGTGCGCCAAATAGAAATAGCATGACCAAACCTTAGGTTCCACATTCCAACCCTATTTGGTATGTGCCAAATAGGGTGTGTGGCTTATTTGGTGTGCACCATAAGGCCTGATGGGGGCTAAAACATTTTTTGTCACTTTTTTGGTCCCCCATCTTTGTGCACTTAACCAAGGACTATCATTTTCCTAAAAAGTAAAATTACTCCAAATTGGAAATGTGAAGACTTAGTGGCTAAGTGTAAGACCCTCATTCGAGGCATTAGATATGTCCACCTCAATCATTTGAGAAGGTAGGGCAACAAATTTGTCGACAAGGTGACAACTATGGGTTCATGTTCCAAGGATTTAAAAATATGGACTAATATATATTATCTTCTAGATTTGGATTGTGTAGTGATTCCAAAAGAAAAAATGTTTAATAATGGGTTAAAATTAAAATATCACCTTTTTTTTATCTTAATTGTCCTTTTGGCTTGTAATTTTTTTGCTAGAGTGGCAGACCTCCTTTACCAGAAGCAATGTCATTTTTCCTTGTAAGTGTTGTAGTGTCCAAACATATGGTTTTAGTTTCACCCACTTAGTTTCTCTTATGAAACTCACTTTGATTGAAATCGATCAAAGAGGAGCTAAATTCAAGTGGTAATTTGTATCCCCTTTTGCTTTGGTGGAGCCCCTTGTTTTAATGGTTAAGGACACTCCAAATTTTGGTACCCCTAATTCTACTAAGGATTCTAACAAGAAAATTTCTTTCTCTGATAAAGTCCTTAGTCTTTGTAAGGATTGGTAGGAAGGAAATGCCTCCACCCAGTAGGCCATCTCTTTGTGCCTTGAGTGGTTGGCTAGTTTCACCAGTTTTGCCAAGTTTTTTGTTTCAAGCTTTGTCTCTGGTTTAGTTTGTGCTAGTGGTTTTTGACTCTTTTCTATTTGTTGGATCTCTCTTTTTGCTAGGTGTGCACTTATCATGGACCCTAAGTGACACCTTTTTGTTGTTATATAATATTTTGTAATGGTATGTGCCTATCGCATTCTTCATTAATCATAACATCAAAACCATGAAATTTTCATGAACTTTTTTTACAAAAAATATTTCATTTTATCTCATCCCTATTTTTAATAATTTACATTAATAGATTATTTTTAATTCATTTATATATTCAAATTTATTTTATAAATTTTATAAATATTTTGTTTAATTAAGTATACCTTATCTCAATTATAAATATAATTTATACTCATTATATGTCATCGTTAGCATGAGTAAATATCAAAGAGAGCATAAAATGATCTGATATTATTTCAATCAATATAAGCACATATATACAAAGAGAGGGAATAGTTATTGTGCAGTTTTTGAATGGTACAAATAGAATAGAATACTAAACCAACTAACAATCTATAATTATGATAAAATTGACTTGGGCTTAATGAATTATTCCTGCAAATGAATCCTTAGAATCATCAAAATCACTTTGGTAAGCAACCTCCCCTTAAGGCTTACACAAAAAAACTTGTTGATTACATAATATGAAAGCACATTTTTTAGAATATATTCTCCTAAAGAAGAAAATCCTAAACCAACTAGGACTCCATCAAGCTACCTCTTGATCCTCAAAAGGGTGTACCTTCAAGCTATGATCTTGAGCTCACAATCACAAACTCTTGAATCATAGAGTTTTGAATTATTCAACCACAATTCCTAAGAGATACAAAAGATCTATTTCATTTTCTAATCATTATAAAGGGGTATAATTCTTGATCATATACTCTAAATATCACTAGAAAACAACCAATATAGAGCTCAACACTTGATCCCAAACCTATCTCCAAAACACAACCTTCACAATATATGTATTTTTCATATCTGATAGCATCAAAAAGAAAATATAAAGGAAAGTATAAACAAAAAATTCAAAAAAATATTCTCATGCAAAACACCATCTCAAAGTGAGAAGATAACATGAGATGATGAAAATTCCTCCATCCCCAATGCCACCAGCCTTCAAATTGACCCTATTATAGTTTATGCATTTGATGTCTTTGATGAGTATGTGGAGGCCTTATTAGGTATAAACAAAATGGCCTCAAAATTCCAAGCATATCATCAATTGTGTTAATTGTGAGCATGTATTCCTTTGCAATTTCAAGGATGTCTAAAAGATAGAAAAATATCTAAAGAGTAATAAGTTTTGTACCCAGTGCATTCTTCTTCGTATCAAGTAAACCCCTTTTAATCATATCTAGAACATAATTAATCAAGTATCCATTTACAACCCCATATAATAAGTATGAAATCCATTCATATTGACATAGGGTGGTACACACCATCCCCGAGGTTCCTACTTGTACTCAATTTTAGACTAGGAGGAGAGAAAATCATGATACTATTATGATATGTACCACTTTGTATGTCTCATTTTTGTGTATCTCAAATATCCACTAGTGGTATGGTCTAAATGATAATGCACTTTGGAATGTATGCTTCAAGTTGCACATGCCATCACTTGACTTCATCACTTAGATTTTAATCATGATGCCATAAGATCTTACCACCATTACTTCAACATAAAAGGAGGCTCTAATACAAAATGAGAGAGAATAAAATGATTTAATATTATTCCAAACAATACAAGAACACATATACAAATAGAATTAAACACTTATTATTTAGTTCTTGAATGATCACAAACTAAACAGAATATTGAACCAACTAACAATGTATAATTATGCTAAAAACATCTTTAATATTGTATTGGTTACATATTAAAAATCTATTTATTTTTACACTTAGTTAAAATTAGCATTACATATATTCTTATGGATGTCTCTATTAGTATTCCTATTTCATTCTTGTTCGTAATCAAGTCTTGTTTACATGCCAAAATGTTATTAATTTTTTTATTAGTTAAGATACTTGTATTTATCTCTTTTAAGAGTGCATAGAAGGCAAAACCCATAATGCTAATTACATTAGCACATGCAAGAGAATAAATACAAGTTGATACCATCGAGCAAGTTCATATTGGTAGAATAAAATGGTAGAATATAGTTAAGGAATGAAAAAAAAAATATACAAAATAATGTAGCAATATAAAATAATTACACTAACATTCCCCTCCTTAGTACATTGTTCCTACAATTATACCCCTAAAACAACTCAAATTTTACCTTTCCAAGAGGCTTAGTGAGCATATAAACATTCTATGAAGTAGTGGGGAAGTACTAGAGCTAAATACGGTGGTGCATAATGTACTCTCAGATGCAATGACAGTCAACCTCTATGATTTGTGTGCTCGTGAAAAAATAAATTCTTGAGAAGCTTCAACGCCACTTGGGCATTGATTGTCATAGAAAAAATAAGTGGTTTTTCTTTAGAAATATCCATATCAAGTATAATGCAACATAACCATATTGGGACATAACCCTAATATTTATTTTCGATCATCTAGAGATCCAACATAGACCATCTCAACATATCATTCCAGGAAGAATTGATTATGCTTCATATATTTATGCCAATACTCAAGAGCAACTTGGACATATTGCAAAACATTCTTAGGTTGAGTCCAATGAAATTTCTTTGGATCCTACATGAACTTGGATAGATATCTGATAGACTAAAATAAATCTGGTTGGGTAGATGTGAGGAAAATGTGACCCACAACAAGATGCCTATAGAGAATCAAGCCAACTTGTGATTAATCCTGCAATCAAGAGAACATAGTTGCAAACCTTTCTTCATCAAAGTGGGTATAGGTTTACAATTAGACATGCTAAATATTTCTAGGAGTTCCTTGGCATATTTCATCTAGCAGACAAAAATATGATGCTCCTTCCATATCTCCTAGCCAAGATAATATGAAGTAGTCCCAAATATTTAATGCCAAAGGATCTCTTCAAATCATAGGTAATAGAATCAATGAGATTGTTTGAGTTTCATGTAACCATAAGATCATCCACATACAATAAAATTACAACAATCTATGTCCCTACCTTATTAACATACAAATTAAGATCAGAGGGGCTATGAATGAAACCATGTTGCGAAAGGTGACCATCTATATACATTACCATGCACTTAAGCCCATATAGTGACTTAATCAAATGCCATACTATGTGAGGATTACATTCATTGATGAAGTCTTTGGGTCAGCAATATAAGCTTCTTCTTTGAGATCACCATTCAATAAAGAACTCTTGATATCCATCTAATGAATCCTCCATCCTTTCTATGTAGATAAAGCATACACGACTTGGATGGTTTTGAGATTTATGGTGGGTAAAATGGTCTTGTCATAATCATTTCCCTCTTGTTGAGCATATCCCTTTGTGACAAGATATTCTTTCTATTTATTGATGGACCTGGATGTGACTTGAATGTTATTTTGAAAATGCAATTGAAGCCTACGAGTTTTTTTATATGGGAAAATCTACAAGCTCAAAAGTTTGATTTTTCATCAAAGATTCATACTCAACATCAATGGCTTTCTTCCCGTGTGGCTAACTAAAGATCTCATGAGTTGTATCAAGTTAAAAAATATTCACAACGTAACTCATCAATTCTAGATTCACCTTATTTCTTGCTCATATTCATGTCCTTACTTATATGGAGATGTTTTGAAGTAAATTAGGTGAGAATCTCTTATGGTTCTTTGAACCCATTTTAGATTTGGGCATTGATATTGTTTAAATGAAGAACATTTCTCCAAAGTACCCGAACAAACAAATAATTCTCCTTGCAACTCACCTTCATCTTCTTGTTGAGAAGATTCCTCAATCACATCATTTGGTTGTGAGAGATGTCTATGGGAAGAGGATTAATCTTCCTTGTGCAAGAGGGACTCAAAATAAAACTCATCATAAACCACATATTATTTCTCATAAATAGTACATGTCTTAGGATCCATGAGACAATAAGCATTTGAGGTCATACTATTTTTGGAAGTATGTATTGTAGTGGTTGTCATTGATGTCAAACTTGTTGTTCCAAATAGATGCTGGTCCAAAGTCTATGGTGTAGAGATATCTTGTTGTATTGGTGTTTGAGTTTTCCTATTTGGTGTTTTTGAAGTATTCAGGTCCAAAATTTTTTATTGATGTTTTTTGGTTTGTTATCTTCATTGACTATGTTTTGGCATTATGGATATGTTAGTTTTGTGTTCTCTGGATGTTGTAGTATGTTTAATAGCTAGATATGATATTCTATGTTAATCCTACATTTTTGGTATGGATGTGATTTGTGGAAGGTAATTAGATGTGTTATGGGTCTCATCATAGCTTGTGGAGATTTGAATAGGATTAACTTGCATTGGAGAATATGTTTTGGCCCATTGATTGTCTATATGGACATGTTATATGGTGGGTAATGTTATAGTGTTTGCGATTCGATGGGTTGGACTTAGGAAGATGTGTTTTGGTCTCATCTTTCTCTTGGAGTGAATGAACTTGTGTGTTTTTTATCTGAAAGGTTTGTTTTTCTTTTGGTTGACTTGGTTCAAGCCTTGATGATCTATCTTGTATATAAATAATTGAGTCATGGGGTATGACAGAGTGTGTGGTGTAGAGGTAGACAACAAAATTCAGTGGAGACGAGAGAGGAAGATTTGCGTTTGAATGATATGCTTGAAATATTCAAAACTGTGATAGAAATACGAGACAGTGTGTTTATATATGAGGTCTAAATTATGTGTGTTGATGTTGGTCACTTGATGCAGAGTTCAAAGATAGCTTCATGATTATGAGATCGTTCTTTTCGAATCAATCTGTTTTATCTTGCCTTGTTGTAGTTAGCATTAGGTTTGCAAGTCATTTTTATATCATGCCCCAACAACCATTTGCCTTGGGTAGAAAGTCTATAGTAGTGAGATTTTTCATTGTAATCTGATTTACATAGTGGATATATTTTGTGAGCAGGTTCTCACCATGGTTTTTCCCAGTTAGGGTTTTCCACGTATAAAATATTTGTGTTGATGTGTTGATTAAGTGTTTTTCAATTGATTAAGTGTTGTGAGTTATTGCATTAATTTTATTTAGACTAATTCACCTCCCCTCCTAGTCTTGCCTTGGGTTCAACAATTGGTATTAGAGTGAGTTTCCTCTTGAGTAAGCTTAATTGCTTGAGGTAGATTCAATATGGTGCACGACTTGCATTTCTAATCTCTAGTATTCAATCTAACAAACTTTCCATACTAGAAAGAGAGAATGGAAGTATATTTAGAGACATTACAAAATGGAATATGGGACATCATCTAAGCCAGATATATGCCATAGGATAGTCCTTATATTTTAGATGAGATAAATTATGAGAGACTAATGTAAAAGATAGTGCTATAATTTTTCAGTTGTTTAAGTGATTCAGTGTTTGGAAGAGTGAGAGGATTATAAGAAGCCAAAGCCATATGAAACAAACTATGTGTGGCATTTGAAGGAAATCCAAAGACAAATTAGGCTATAGTATTGAATCTAAAGAAAAAGTATGAACATATAAAAATGCTTTAAGATGAAGGTGTTGAGAACTATATACATAGAGTGATTGAACTTGTTGATGTTATTATAGCTATCAGTGGACATTTGGACGAAGGTGACATTGTTCAAAAGATCTTGTTGACCCTACCAAAATGCTACAAAGCAATGAGGTGTACTATATAGGAGAGAAATGATTTAAGAAAGTATACCATTTATCAACTTATCGATACCTTGACAGCCTTTGAAATTTAGAAATGGAAGAAGAGAAAATAGAAAATAAAGAGGCAACATTTAATGTTTCAAGACATTATGATCCAAAATGTAGTAGAGACATGGATGAAGTTGAGGTAAACTTTGTGACAATATTGGAGTGAGGCACTGGAAGATACAAAGGTAAGTTACCTCTGAAATATTTTTCTTGTGGTATTAATTGGGCATCATTCTTTTCACTGTACTTAAAAAGAGGACTATAAGGGACTAAATGATGATGAGAAGAAAAATAACCCTAGAAGATGCAACTTTAACAAAAGAGAGAAAAACTTGGCTTATTTTTAGTAGAGGAGCACTCATGTGAAGATGAACTTTATGATGAATAAACTGCATGCAAATATAGAGCCAAATAAATGGATCATTGACTCTGGATGTTAAGACCATATGACTAGTGACAAAGATAGGTTTATTAATCTCAAGAGATATGGTGGTGGATCAAACAAATTTTCTAGAGAAGATGGTGTAGCTATTTGTGGTATTGGAAGTATTTCTATTAATGGAAAGCATAAATTTGATGATGTTTTTTAAGTTGAAGGATTAAGACATAGTCTTTTAAGTGTTGGTCAGATGTGTAGAAAAGGCTATGAAGTTTTGTTCAATTGTACTAGATGTGTGATAAAGAAAGAAAACACTAGTAAAAGGGTTGTAGAATGGGTTAGAACAAATCAAAATTGTAGACACAAAATTAGTATCACCTGCATTTTCCTTTTTTAACATGATCGTGCATATAATCTTCATTATTTGCATGATCCTACCCCTTTCCCCTTTTCCATTTTTTATCTATATCATTTCATTTTATTCCTATTTCAACTTTGGGGTTTGATTTTACCCTTAACTTCATCCCACTTGTATAAGATCTTTCCCCTTTTCTTTTTTGTAGTGTCACTTTGCTTAATTTTGTCTGGATTAGGGTTTTTTGTTCATGAATTTCCATTTTTTGTCGAGATCATTTTATTTTATTTCCATTTTAGGTTTGGGGTTTTATTTTAACCTTAACTTAATTTCCCTTGTGGTGGTTCATTCCCTTCTTAATCCAATGATGTTAGTTTTCAACCTAAACCCATGTCTTGCTTTTAAGTTTTTTTTCCTTCTTCTTAGTCCTACTGCTTCCCACTTTCCATTTTTGGTCCCACTAGTTTCATTTTTCCCATATTCCTATTTTGTGGTTCCATTTTGACCTCTTCTTTAGCCCCATGGTATCACATTAGTCCCTTTTTTGTCCATTGACCCACTTTAACTCAATTTACCTGTTGTTGCTTGGTTTTACCTAGTTTGACCTAATTTTTCTATTTTTGCCTGATTATTTCCATTTTATGTCCAAACCTTTTTAGTTATTTCTAATTTTAACCATTTTGACCAAAATTGACTTAATTTGACCTAATTAAGGCCTTCAAACATCAGTTTAGCTAGTTTGCCCTTTTAGGTTTAATTAAATCTTTAATTAATTAAACCTTTTCTTACTAATTATTCTTCTTTTAATATTTCATAATTTAATCAAGCCTACTTTCTAATATTAATTAAATAATGTTAAATTATTTAATTAATTTCAATTCATCCCATTTAATTAAATGATTTAAATTATTTAATTAAAGGTTCATTTATAATGCCCTATAGTTGAATAATTTATTTAAATTATTCAATTAGCTAATTATTTCATCAAAATTAAATAAATATATTTTATTTATTTAATTTTCTAATTATCTTCTCATATGACGATAATATATTCTTTTTATTTTATTTTTAATTGCCTAATATCCTTCTAATTTTTGAAAATGGCAACAATATCTTAGATATTTATGAGATGTTCTCTTTGATTTTCAAAAATCTATCCTTTTGGAAATATTTCATTAATATTGATTTTAAATTTTAAAATAAGGCATGCATGCTTGAAAAATCTACTTTTTTCTTTTTCTTCACCTTTTCCTCATCTCCTTCATCCTTCTTTGAATGATTTATCTATCATACATTCAATTTGGTCCATCCGCCTGATCAAAAATATTTTCGATCTCATCCATCTGTCAAGTCTCTGCTTTTTTATAATTGGGACCTCTCTTTCAATCAATTCATCTAACTTTAATTCAATCTTATTATGTCAAAATATCTTAGACATCTAGCTTAACCACTGTCATTTTGTCAATATAATCATCGATTTTAGGAATTAACCTTTAACTTATAAGGCACTAAGAGGGGGGGGTGAATAAGTGCAAGCAACAACAATGTGAGTCTGATCACCAACTTAAACACTTTAAAACTTATCAAGCATAAGAGAAATATCACCAAATAAGCTAATTCCCAATAAAAAAAGTTTCACATAACACAAGAGATTATACGTGGAAAGCCAACAAAGAAAAAACCACCATGGGAGTTGGTACCCACAAGATTCACTATCTGCAGATTAGAAATCTTGGCCGGTTAAGGTCTTACAACTATGTTGTGTTAGGAGCAGACCCGATTAATAGTTCCCTAGTTAATGGATTTGAATGATAAGACTTGTTAGGAGAAATGACCTATTAGGATCAAGCTCATAAGAGGATTTAACACTCTACTATAGAGCTACCCTATTAGGGGATTTACAAGTTAAGGCCTATTAGGACATACCTGGTTAAGGGATTTCATTACTGCAAACTATTAGGAAAACAACAGTGAAAAGATCTTCAAGTAACACCTTTTGTGTATGATAAGATCCAATTCTAATCCTTAAAAATTCAACAAAACTTCATTAGAGAACTTCCCTAATCACTACACAATCTCATTCACAATATTCTCTCATGAAACCTCTCTTTACACAAATACTGACTTTATACCTCATCACACTTTTTATAAACATATACATTTAGTCAGCTACAACCTTGGAACAATTTCCTAGGTTCAATGACTCTAGACAAACTTGCATCACATGCTTTACATATGTCAACCATCGACATAACAAATTAAAACCTATGTCATTCTATTGATTTAAGTGACTATATCACTATTGGATAAGTGTTCTACCAGTTTGTCTTCTTTGTACATCAAATCTCACTCATCCAGTTGAATTTGCCAATGCGGTTGAGAACATAGCACCAAATAGCTATCTCCAACATCACTGTAAAACCACATCATCCAACTCTTCATGAATCGCCTGTACCGGTTGTCGGAGTGCAACTCTGTCTCAATGTACTGGTTGAGATCCTAATTACCAGTTCTTTGTAAAACTGTCATATGTACCGGTTATACCTTATCGGTTGGCTACCAAGACTTAGATGACCACAAAAACATTGTTGCCATCAATGAAAACATAAAAATTAGTCATCAAACATGAATGTCAATCTCTTCATCAAATTCACCAATCAATCATATACCGGTTGCATATCAACAACAATCTTTACTAGTTTAGTCAAATGCCAACAATCTCCCCCTTGGCATTGATGGCAACACTTAGGAAAAAAATTGTCAACTAAGTGTGCAAAACAAAAATTGACTGCATGACATATAACTTCATGACATATACTCCCCCTTAGCAATTGCATGCTATAACAAAAAAATACAATAATCATACTATTACATACAAAATTTTGACTCAACTCTTACTCCCCCTTTGACAACAATGCCAAATGAAAAATATAAAAACTACATGTGATATAAAAATTTGCATTAGAGCATATATATAGATATAAGAGTCACAAAGTCTTTACACATGAATTCTGGAAAAAACATCACTAAAATGAGACTTCAAATTTTTAAAGTCATTTTTCCATGTCTCTAAAATTATGCCTGCGATCTCCACATGAGTCTTGATTTGTCTAGCAAACTCCTCCATTGTATCAACAATGCTCATTTTAGGTGTAGCAAGAATGGCTTCAAATTCCTTGTATGCTCTCTGTAAGTCTTTGAAATTTGGTATAAGCTATGTTTTAAGTTCCTACAGGGATCTGACTCTCTTCACGAGTTCCTGCTCATATACTTTCAGCTTGTGCTGAAGTTCTACAACTAATATTCCAAAATGAATAGCAGAGTCATTAATAGGTTAAAATGACTCACTTAGAACCTCAAGTTCATGCTCAAATTCTTCCCTTTTCTTCTTCAAATCAGCACAAAATGAGGGAAATGTTGAGATAGTAGAGAGGATTTTAAACCTCCAGTTTCCAGTGATTCCTTCAAATAATCCTTATTAATAGTAAGAGCCACTTTACCTTTATTAATTTTAGACATTAAATGCTATGTTATCTTCTTCTTGTAGTTATGCTCCACACTGATATAAGCTGCATCCTCTAATCACTTCATCTTCTCTTCGGCATCAAAAACAAGTTGTCCAAGCTTGTCAATAGGTGTGGCAAAATTTCCTATATTAGTCTCCCATAGGAGACTAGACAAAATATCTACTGCATTGCTTATGGTATCTACCTCCTTCTGTTGTTCTTTCATCCTCTTCTTTTTAGCTCGAGATTGCATGGTAGTTGCAATCTCCATCAACTCAGTGGAACTTAGTTTATCCATGTCCAGGGGTCCTTGGATGCTTAAAGCATCATCATCTTCTTCATCAACAATTTTCTTCTTAGAATCAAGTGACAAAGGTGTCACTATAGGTTCAGTCTTTTATGTCTTATTCTCCTCAGTTCCCTCTTTGTTTTCATTTTTCTCTTCTTCCTTTTCCTTTTCAGTTTATTTAGTCTTCTCTTATTATTTATCTTCGTTAATGTCCATTACCAATGGCACTTGAGTATCTATAGTCTGATTATCTACTGGTGGCTCCTCAACCTTCTTTTCTTCTTCATATTTCTTTCCTTCTTGTTCCTAATTCTGCTCATGTTGTTCAGACATATCAACATCGACATCATACACATCTATATTATCAACAATATTATCAACATTATCACCATTATCATCATCAGGTATAAACACTAGTTTTGTTTATGTGTTCACTAGTTGATAATCTAACACAATGTCATCGGGCACAAAATCAGTAGGTTTAATACCTTCTAGAAAATATTCACCCTTAAGCTTTTAAGGTTCATCATCCTCATCATATTCCTCTTCAGTAGGAATTAGACCCAAAGATTTCTTTAACAAAATTTCACTCTCTTGCTGGACTGATTGGATCTCACTGATTAACATCCTTGTCATCCTTTTCTTAGATCTAAAGGAATATTTTTGTTTTAACAAAATGTCATATAATTCTTCCTTTGTGGCTTCGGATTGAATATTTTTGAGTGTGTACTCAAAAAATTCTCCATCCTGCTTCATTGAAGCCTCCCACCTTGCATCAATTTTGTTGTATAAAGAATTTGAAATTTTCCCTTGCAGTTCAATAAGGGCTTTACTATATTTATTCATCATGTAAACAACTGCATCTTCTATTAGTCTTTGTTCATTCTCACCAAGATTATCAAACAATTTATTCAATCCATTAAGAACACATATTCTTTAATACTTCTTAACAATTTACCAAGAGAAGTAGGTTTCTTTATCAGTTTCTACATAGATTTGACAGTGGAGGTTCCAACAACCTTAGATTTCTTACAGGTGGCCCTTAGGAATTTCTTCTCTTTCTTAGTTTCAGTGTCTTCATCATCTGCATCTGTTGGTGCTAGTTTCTATTCTTGTTACTTCTTTCTTTTACCAATTTTAACTAGTGCAGTTGGAGGACCAACAACCTTTCCTCTTTTCTAGAATTGAATCTTTGATGATTTTTTTGTTGGTTTCCCTTTCTTAATAGCTGCTAGTTTCTCTTTTTCTGCATCTTTCCCTTTTCTAGCTCTTGTTTGCATACTGGTGGAGGTGCTGATTGGAGAACTTGATGTTCCAGCCTATTGAGCAGTATGATTTTCTCTAGCTTTAGCAATGACTTCCTTTGTGAATCCTTCTTGCTCGGCAAAGGCTTCAACTTCCTTTCTAACCTTCTTTGCAATTACTAGTTTGTTAAGTTTTGAGTGCACTTGAAGGGATTTCTCCTTATAAGTGCCAAAATGTTATACTGTTGTATCTACCGGTTGGGCAAGAAAATGATCAGCATAAGCAATTAATAGTTCTTTATCAACTTCATACCCCATGGGCATAACCCAAGTAATTCAGGGGTCTATAGCTTCCATCATACAAGTATATATGTCCACCATATAGAAAATTGTGTTTTCATACTGGTTAACTACCTCTTCCGGTATCCTTTCTCTTGCATGAATTTTCTTCTAAAAATCCTCGAAGTATCCCCATGCAATCTTATAAAAATCATTAGCAAGCATCCTAATGCTATTCTTCATTTGCATCCAAGCAGGTGTGCCTCCAATCCATTCAATATCACCAATACTAGGAAAATAATTTTGAAAAGAAAAGAATAGACCAAGAATGAGTTGACCAAATTTGAACCTCAATCTTTTCTCCTTCTTAATGGCCTCTAGATTCAACATCAATTGACTTCTCAATGCTTCAAATAGATCATAATCAACATCTTCTTTGATCATCCCGTAAGTAGTATAAATAGTAGCTACCAGTACACTATTCATACTGCTTGAGTAATATTTCTTGTAACCAATCACCATTGAATCATATTTCATTGCCAGTTTACTAATATTGTTCACTGTCATTGCTCTGTCATCCCATTTGGATATTGTTAATTTTTCTACATCATTCTTTGGAATGGATCTTAGTAATGGGTCCTCACCGGTGGCACAAAGTCCGGTGGCAATGAAAATGGCTTCCTTAGAAATTTTATGTGGTCGGTCGAGCCACATAAACTGATCATGTATCTTGCTAAGCACATATCTAACATATTCATCTACAAAATCATCAATGAAGTTAAGTGCATGATGAAACCCTTTGTTGGTAACCTTCTTGTATTAATCCTTCAAAATACCATTCTCATCACACAATGCTCTATATTGATCAAAATAGCAACCATACCCAAATCTTCCAATTTGCAATGGTAAAATGATCTTACATATTCAACACGTGATACACCATAAGGAACTCCGGATAGGGCTCCGACAGGATCAGTTTCTTCAGATTTAAACATATGCCTTTTAAATTCAGGTCGTGGCCTATCGGAAACATCAACTAGATGTGGTGTATCCATTTTCAACAAATCAAACTTCAAAAATAGATAACAAGATTCTCTGATAAATACCTTTTCCCACTTCTGCACTAGGGTTTCAGACACCAACAAAACTTCTTCACCGATTCCCGATCACAGATCACAGCGAAACACTTCAATCTCTGTCAAACAGGTTAGATGCTGGAAACACAAGTTTTGTTGTTCTCTATTCGCTCTCCATGTGCTCTCAAGTATGCAATGTGACAAATAAATTCAAAAAGTTCCTTTTATTTTCCCATTATCTACCACATTAAATGTCATTAGTGGTAAAACCATAAAATATCTTATTGACACAATATCGGTTCACATAACACATCAAACCTACCAGTTTGATGACAAAATCACTTCTTAACATCATAATACATAAAGTATGCAGATTTAACATACCTCATGGTCCTTCAGGGGGGTTCTAAAATGGATCTAACATTAATTTCCCCCTAAGCTTTTAAATGGCTTAGTTTACCAGTGAAGGGATCTCCACACTAGGTGAAGAAATAGGATCTTCAGATGGTTTGACTTCAATTATCTCATCATCCTTCTATTTCTAGATTTTGTTCATTTCAGCTTAGGTCTCCTCCATGTCAAATTTTATCTTCCCTTTCCAATTAGAATATTGATTCACCTTTGCTCTGCAAAAATTTGCAACATGTCTCGGTTTATGACAATGATAACAAGCCATACCAGATGTTCTGCAAGGTCCACCATTGCTTCTACCAGTCCTTCTTCTGCAATTCATAGCTACATGAACATAGTTATGATAGATTGTGTAAGCCAAATTCATCCTCTTTTCCATCTCATAGGGACTAGACCAGTTAGCATAGGGTCTCTACCAGTTAGAACTTCTCCGGTCATCAAAGGTTCTTTGCCAACCACCACTAGACCTCTGACTTATGTGAGGAGTAGGATTATTTGCTCCATACGTGCACTCAATAGCTCTTTGTCCATGCATGTTGCAAGTGAAACAATAACCATTATAGTTTCTAGGCTTATATCCTTGATTAGTGTTGGGTCTATAACCATTAGTAACAACACATATATTTCTACAAACATTAGCAGCATGTCCTCGCTTATGAAAATTGAAACAAACAGGCTTATAGGATTTCTTACTAGTGGGTTTCTGAATCTTAGGTGCAGATTTACCTTCATGCATGTTGTTCTTTGTACTGGAAGGCTCACTTTTCTCAAATTTATTATAACCCAATCGAGTTGTATCATCGTTCATCCTTTGAGATTGGATCTATTCATCAAGCATGGTAGAACTTTTGTTAAACTTTACAAGCTTCTCATTAGCAACAGCAAGTTCTTTCGTAAGATCTCCATTACTTTTCATGAGAGTCTCTCTAAGAGACATTTCCATATCCAGTTCTGCCTTTATCTTTTCTTTTTCTTCTTTTTCCTCATGCCAGTGTGCATATAGAGTGCCATTTTCTTGATTTATCCTGAAGATCTCATGTTCTTTCTCTTTGATTTTGTCTTCTACTACCCTCCTTGCTTCAAGTTCTTGACTCATCTGGATAGTTAGGGCTTCAAACTCTCTCCTCAAGTTTGTTTTCTCACCATTCAATTTCTCCACTTCATCAGAAGAGCTCCTTTCATATACTTCCAATAGTTGTTCGGTAAGCTCTTTCCTTTTAGCAAGTGAAGTTTTATACTTTCCTCTCAATGTTTATAGGGCTTCCTCAGTTTCAACAAGTTTATGAGACATCTCTCTATAACTCATATCCCCCATGTCTTCCTTAGGGATCCTTCCCAAGTGGCTAAGCCTCAAGGAAGTGTGGCTTTGTTAGACAATTCAAATAACTAGAAGACAACTGAGAGGGGGGGGTGAATCAATTGTCATAGATTACCGGAACCATTGGCAATTTAAACTTTAATACTGGAACCCAAAACATTAATACTGGAATAATAGTTAATCCAATTAAGCATAAACAATAATCACATAATTAAATTCATCCACATAAAACCAATATTTATACGTGGAAAACTCAGTAAGGGAAAAACCACAGTGGGAAGCCTACCCACAGTCAGATAATACTTTTGAAGTATGTGAATTACAATTGAGGGGCCTCCACTTGCAGGAAGGCCAACATCCTAGAGAGCATTTCTCATCACAAAATGAGCATCATTGACTACATATAAATCCAAACTACAATCTGGAAAAGTGTTGAACTGCAAAAGATAGCATCTGCTATCCTTGAGTACAGTTCTGGTTAGGCTCAATACCGGAGGACTAAATCCTCTTACATAAACCCAATTCTATCTCCAATGATTGACCAACTCCTCTGCCTGAATGATATTACATTATTCCCAAATTACATTCCTTGACCATGACCTCTAACAATAACCATGATGATCTAAAATGAGATCTTACAACTATATATATAAACCCTCAACCATAAACAATCAGGTTGGCCACCATACAATAAAACAATTACATAATTACAAACCATGTTGTCCTTAGACCAAACAAATAATATCTAACACATAAGACATCTTGGAAATACATCAATAGGTCCAATCCACACATTACATTAAAGTCGGTCCATAACCTAGATCAATTGGGACCTAGTATAGGTCCACATGCTTTAGCAATGATCTCCATCTGCCAAGTCTCAAACATGATCACTAACAGTATCCTGAAACTCCACCAAAAGCTGCATGAACACCACTTATGAAATTCATCAAAGATCTTCACCAAAATCTCTAATGGTGAAACCCTTGCCAAAACCAAAAACCAAGCTTCTAGGCAAGCAGGATAACATCCAATCATCACACCAAGACCAACTGACCAAATATGAGCATGAGTATCATGAACAAACCAATTCCATCACCAAACTATACTAGAGCCTACCATATCATGCCGGATCCAAGTTAACGAGAAACCACTCAACCTACCAAGACCAGAAGGGTGTTGGTAAAGCATCCAAACAACTAGTGTTGGTATCGATGACAAAACATCAATGCAACACATAATCAAGTCCACCAGATGGCCAACAATCTCCCCATTTGGCATTGATGGCAGCACTAGATGTGAAAAACATCTAAGTACCAAGAAATGCCAAACAAGTCTCCCCCAATGGAAGACAACCAACAATCTCTCACATATAGTTCTGAATATCAATATCTCTTCCCCTTTCTTTTTCTTTTTCCCTTTCTTTTCCTTTTCACATCAATATCACTCCCCCTTTGACATCAATGCCAAAAATCTGACAAAAATATCAAAGCAAGAACATAAACTAGTGAATCACAAAGCTGACTACTCCCCCTGAGTAGTAGCATCCCACATCAATGCCAGAATGAATAGTATCTTTGATAATGCATGTCAAATTGATGCCAAACCACATCAATCAAGTCTCTACTAGAGGGGCAGAAACTCCCAATCTGTCTCTCAGGTACTCAAATGATTCCTTGGACAAAGGTTTAGTGAAAATATTTTCAATTTGCTCTTTAGTGTTCACATAAACCAATCTAACTTCATTTGCTTCTACCTTCTCCTTCAGAAAGTTGTACTTGATAGATATGTGCTTTGTTTTGGAATGAAATACCAGATTTTCTGATATATCAGTAGCAGCAGAGTTATCATAGCGAATAACTACTGGTGCATCACAATCCACCTTTATATCCTTTAACATTTGCTTCATCCATAAAACTTGTGTACAACTAGTAGAAGCAGCAACATACTTAGCTTCAGCAATAGATAAAGAAGTACATGACTATTTCTTTCTGATCCATGAAACCAACTTCTTTCTAAGAAAGAAAGCTCCACTAGAAGTACTTTTTTGGTCATCAAAATCTCCATCCCAATTAGCATCTGTATATGCACATAAAGTAAATTTTTCATCCTTAGGGTACCACAAGCCATATTCTGATGTACCTTGCAATTATCTAAAAATCTTTTTCACCGCCATCTCATGATTTTCTCTAGGATCAATCTAAAATCTTGAAACAATACAAACAACATTCATAATGTCAAGCTGAGTCTGAGTCAAATAAAGCATACCTCCAACCATAGATTTGTATCTTGTAGGATTTACCGGTGCTGAAACATCTTTTCTTGTCAATTTCTCATGTAACCATAGGAGTACTTACAGGTTTAGAATCTCCCATACCAAATTTCTTCAACAATTCCTTAGCATATTTAGTTTGATAGATGAAAATACCTTTGTCAATCTAAGTAATCTGCAAACCTAAGAAAAATTTCATCTCACCAATCATAGACATCTCAAATTGTTTCTCCATATTCTTAGAATATTTTATGCATAACTTATCTTCACCTCCAAAAATAATGTCATCAACAAATACTTCAATAATCAGTATATAATCATCAGTGATCTTATAATATAAATTACTATCAGCACTGTCCTTAGTAAAACCAAGCTTTAAAAGATATTTATCCATCCTTGCATACCAAGCTCTAGGTGCTTGTTTCAATCCATATAAAGCTTTCCTTAACCTGCAAACCATATTTGTATCATTTGATAGTGAAAAATCATCAGGTTGCTCAATATAGACTTCCTCATTAAGATCCCCATTCAAAAATGCACATTTTGTTGGCATTTTGGCATTAAGCTGCCATTGATGTCAATTGATTGGGCAATGATACCGGTATGATGGCTACCGACAAAAGTAATGTATCGGTATGAATTTTCTAGTGATGAACCAGTGCTAAGGAAACAATCCTATCTAGAAGATGGCTGGCTATGTATGATAAAGAGGTGGAATGCTAAAGAAATCACAAACCACTGGAAGAGAAGATGAGTTGCCAATATAGTTTACTCTACTGGTTAGCAGAAGAAGAAATTTCTACTGGCAAAGGGATGTATCGGTATGAGCTTACTAAATGATCAAGTTTGGACCGACTGTGTGTTGGTGAGCCATGTCTTGATTGTTGTGATGCCATGTGGAGAAGAGGTGGCAAACATGCTATGGTCGGTCAAGCCCCATCGATAGGGTCATTGAAACAGATAATCACCATTAATGAAAGAACAACAAATCATGGGATTGTATCTGTCTATTGTGGCTTGAGCAAGAAAGAATAACACAAGAAGATCAGGGAGTAGTTGGTGCTTGCATCCATGAAAAGGAAATCCGATTCAAGAAGACCTTGAAAATGGAAACAGCTATAGTGTTTTATGTGTTGATGGATTTCAAGAGAAGAAATCTTGTACATGATTGCTATCTTTAGAAAGTTTGCATTGGATAATGAAAACTTTGTATAGATACATCCCAGGAGTATAAGTGATCGATCCAAGATAGGTTGGATCAGATCTCTTCAAGATTGTGTTGAGTAAAGGAAACCCTAATCACTCAGTGTTTGAATGCATTCTTGGTGGGAAATCATTATGATAAATATATGAGCTCGAGACAGAGCAAGATGATGCTGCAGAGAAGAGAAAGAGAAGAGAGAGAGTTAGTGAAAGAGAAGAATTGCTAGCCTTATAAATAGTTCTAAGAAAGTTGTAGTGTAGGTGAGCAAGCATACCAGTGAGAAGATTCTACTTGCATAACTATAGTTTTGCATTTGAGCCAAATCAACAAGGTGTGACAAAGCAGGCAACATCCAAATGTGAAACAGTGTGTTGAGAGACTATGTGAGAGAGGAAGTTAAAGATAACAGAGGCCAAGAATCAGAGAAAGTAATCTCACAACTGGTAGTGTGAGATTCAGTGGAGGAGAAAAGAGTGTCAACCGATAGTGAGTTATTTGATCAAAGAGTTGTAGAATTCATTTGCAATAGGAAGCCTTAATTGTATTCAAATAGTATTTCAATATACATTGCCAAGTTGAAGCTTGGTGTAGAGGTTGGTGCTCCTTGGGTTGGTCCCCTAAATCTTTGTAATTCAGTGTTTTACCTGTGAGGCTGGATTGGAGCAGTACTCTCTAGCGGTTTTTCTCACTGAGGTTTTTCTCACTGATATTTTTCTCACATTGGGTTTTCCTTGTAAATATGGTGTTCAGAGTTACATTTGTGTGAATGATCTATTTGGCTTTCTTTCTTGTTCTACCATTTTGATAGTTTAGTTTTTAAGGGAATAATTGATATTCTGAAGTTTATTTGAAAGTCAAAAAGTTTAGGAACCACTGATTCAGCCCCCCTATCGGTGGTACTCTGTGTTCAACAATTGGTATCAGAGCATAAATGTTTCAACTATGGGAAGGTAGGACACTTTTCTACCAATTATCCTCACAAGGAAACTGGTGAAGATGAGTCAAGAGAGTTTAGAAAATCTGCCAGCAAAGATAGAGAAAGAAATGACTACCGGTAAGGAAGGAGAGGCTACCAGAATCAGAACAGTCTATATACTATTGAGGATGATAGATAGATGAAGAAAATGCATCAGAAGTTGATTACCATGAGAATGACATAAAAGTCAACCTCTCCATGCCTCTTGGTGAACCAGTTGATGAAGATGAGGAAGAGGAGGATATTGAGGCTGAAGTGGACTTGGAAGGTGAACTTATCAGCGCTCTTGAAGAATTGAGTAAAACAAGAAGAGAACTCAAGAGGGTTAATCTTGTTGCAGTAGATGAACAAGATCTCTTGAAGCAATTCCTGGATGAGTCTAGTCAAGTTATATCTAGCTTGAAATTGCAGCTGGAAGAAACTAAGAGGATATGTGAAGCTACTGCCTCTGATCTAACAAAGAAGGAAAAGGAGCATCAAGAGTTGGAAGAAGAAATAGTAAATCTCAGAAGGAACTTGAAGAAAGTAAGGAAGAAATAAAAATAAGCAGCAAGTATGAAGGTAGCACCGAGGTCTCAGACAAGATGTTGAGCAAGCAAAAGCAATCCAAAGACACTGGTGTCTTAGGCTTTGAAGAAGGTCAAAGTTCAACCCACAAAGATAAATCCAACAAAGAAATAATATTCACCTCTTCAATTAAAGGTGAAGAAAAGAAGACATTCACTTTAGGCAAGGATACCGGAAAAAAGACATATTCAGATGCTCTTGGAAATTGCCACTCAAATCGGGATACAATAGTGAACCAAAGGTCACACTTCTTGTACCATCATGCAGATCCAAGGAGAAATGCAAGAGTTGACCATGAAGGATTCACCAGACTCAACAACATGAAGGGAAGACCCCCAATGAGGCAGTTCCATTCAGGATGAAGACAACCTAACCAGTATGTTTCAAACTTTAATGGTTACTGTTACTAATGTAAAAAATTTGGGCATAAAATAGCTGACTATAGATTAATCAATAAGCCCTCTATGATTTATGAAAGTAGAAATCTATTTAATGCACTCTAAGATATGAATGTTGTATGTTATTAGTGCAATGGATATGGTCATAAGAGTTTTGATTGTAGGAAGAATAAACCAGTACCCTACAATAATTTTAAGGATGTTCCCTTAAATGAAAATGTAAAATGCTATAACTATCAAGAGTTTGGACACATAGCAAAGCTATGTAAAAACTAGAAGATCAAGTAGAAGAAGACAAATTTGGATCAAGAGCTAGTAATTGAACCTAAGCACAATATAGTAGCTGACTAGAAGAAGGAGACCAAACCTGTTTGGGTTGAGAAGGAAAAGGAAAAATAAAAATCAAGTCTCATAGTACAGACTACCTTACATGCTGAAAGGAAAAATCTATGGGTTGTAGATAGTGGTTGCTCAAACCATATGACTAGTGACAAAAGAAAATTCATCAAACTTGAAGACTGGAATGGTGGTTTAATAAGGTTTGGAGATAACTCCTCCATCAAAATAAAGGGAAAAGGCACTCTAATAATTGATGGAAAATTGAAAGCACATGATGCATATTATGTGGAAGGCCTTAAGCACAATCTCCTGAGTATGATTCAGATGTGTGACAAAGGTTACAAATTCACCTTTGACCCAACTAGTTGCCAGATAAATAAAGATAGTACCGGTCAACTTGTGGCACAAGGAAAGAGAACAAATGGAAATGTTTATAATCTGAAGGAATTCTATGAGTCCAAATGTATGATAGGACAAGTAGATGAAAGTTGGTTGTGGCACTAGAGATTAGGCCACATAAATGGTCCAGGTGCACCTCATCACCAAGAAAATCATGGCTCTGAGGATGAAGAATAGGATCATAGTTGTTGTCTTAGTGTCTTGTGTTTATGAAAGTTTGTTTCATGTATTCAATAAACCCCACCATGTAAACCCATGTCACTAATTAGGTAATTTGATAACCCAATTGGGACAATGTGGTCAATAGTGGTAGTAGAAGGTTTGGTTTTGTGTTTGATAGGCTCTTAGGATTTTTTAGGGGTGTTTGGTTGATCCAAGTGTGTGGATCCCAACCTTAGAAAGTTTGACAACTTTTTGTTTAAAATTGCAACTTTTGAAAATGCAACTTTTGAGTGCAAAAGTGCAACTTTTCAAAATGTGGTTGGGGTAAGCCTTTCAATGGCTCCAACCTCCTCCAAATTTAGTTAGAAACCATTAGAGAGTTTTATAAACCTTGTGGAAACAATTCCCAAGGTTGATGACGTTGTGGTTTGAAGTTGTGAAGCAATCAAAACACTGAAATACTGTTTTCCCAGAAATTCTGAGTTTGTAGTGATTGTACGTGCTTGTATAGATTGTATCGAGCCACACAATTCATGGAGTAGATGGAGAGATGAATTATATTTTATTTGGTGGTGTTTTGAGGTTATGATTGTTCTTTATTAGTGAGAACCCTCCATTTTTTTGACTGTAACCCAGAAAGTAAGGGTTTGGCTAGGGTTTTAGCCAAAAATGGCCATATCTTGCATTCTAGGAAACTAGAAGTTTATTCATTTGGTGTAGTGAATTATTGTCCTATTTATTTTAGGATTTTCATGGGTTTTAGTAGGGGATACTTGGTTGTGAGGAGAAAGAAGCAAAACTAGGTAGGCATCTCTATGTGACTACCTTAAGCAAATTTAGGACAATCATCATAAAACCTTATAGCGGTGGATTCCAAGCGTTCAACCCTGGAATTAGAGGTTAATAACCATCCTCCACATGCTCATAAAGTTTATTTTCCATTTTCTATTCAATAATTGGTAATTGCTTTGTAAAATAGGCCTAATTGCCCTAATTAGGTCTCTTGGTCTCTAAGGGGTTCAGACCCTGAAAGTGCAGATCTGATCAAACCATTTTGGGGATAAAGGTAACTCCCAAAAGGGTATCTGAAATGGTAATTTATTTGTATGAGTGTGTGGAATATTTTGGAGTTTAGATCAATTCTATTGCTAAATAGGGCTACTAGCCTTGGGGGTAGGTTACTAAAGGAGGTATAAGGATTTGACATCTAAATCCAAAACCAATGATTGGAACAGTCTTCAATGATCATAGATGTACCAATTCTAAATCCCTTGGAAGCAGAGTGTCATGGGATGGTTTAATGTAGGTATTGTGGCATGTACTCATCTTGAGTAGGCCTAAGCCTAGTGGATTTGTGAGTAGTTTCACCCAAAGGTGTGGAGTCCTTACTTGTAGGACCCTTGTGATCATTTGAGGGGTTATAAACTTGATCTTGTTTGGTATTGTCCCTAGGTGTGTAGGTAGGTCTCTGCTTCAAGTGGTATCAAAGCATAGTAGTGTCCTTTGGATAGAAGGAAAAGACAAGATGTCAGAGGAAGAGGGATCCCAAGATGTCCCATCATGGATGACAAATGTTGAGTTGAATGTCTTGGTGAAGAAGTAGATGGTAGAGAGCAGAGCAGTCAGGGCTAAGAATCAGGCCTTGAGAGATGAATTGGACTAGTTGAAGGATAGAGTGGGAAGGCGAGAGAGAGACTCTAGAGATGTTGAAGAAGGGGACGAAGAGGAGATCCCTAGGCAAGAAGAACTAGAGGTTCCCGCAAACCAGAGACCCCTGATGAATGTCCTCATGTCCATGGAAAGAAGAAAAATGGATTCGAAGTTGGATCTACTAGTGTTTGCAGGCAAGATGGAACCTGATATAGTGATGGAGTGGATAGACTCCTTGGACAATTTCTTTGAAAGTGAAGACATGCTAGAGCACCAAAGGGTGAAGATGGCCCAATCCAAAATGAAAGGGGCTACATTGACTTGGAGAACTTTAATCCAAGATGAGAGGGTGAAAGAGGGAAAGAGAAAAGTGGCTACTTCAAAGAAGATGATGGCTTTTGTGAAGGAAGCCAATGTCCCTATTAGCATTTGGCATTATAACAGACAATGGGAGATTGTTGGCGTTTCATTAAGGATATTGAGAAGGTTGTTGATGATTATGGATGTTTACTGTCTTGATATTATTATCTTGTCATTGATGTCAAGAAATTGATTTTCTAATTTAGTATGATATTGCCATATCTTGAGAAGTATGACTTGAAGAGTATAAAGATGTTGGTAAAGGACACAAAAAGATTATGATGAATAAGGGGATGAATAAGGTATTCAATGGGCAACTATTATCGAGTCAGATAATGATGAGATCATGATGTTTAGATTTTTTTGAAATCATACATATGTTGTAAATTGTAAGGTTAATAATATACTATGTTACCAAGCAAAGAACCTAAACGGTAAACCCTAAGGAACCTAGTCGGTAAACCCTAAGGTTATCGCTATTGGTTAATGAAGGCGGAATGTCTACCGAGTGAAGTTTAGTATTCACTGAGTTGTTACCGAGTTGTAACCGAGCTATAACAGAATGCATTAAATGTTTACATGCATTATTTAATGAAGGAAGCTGATGAGCTGGAACTGATTAAATAATTGGTATGTCCTGCATGAAGTTTCTTAATGAATCTATTGCAAAGGAAAGTCGGCATGAAGATCTATAGTGTAGATTGAACCACAATACCATAGCACAAGTTCCAAGAAATGTATTCAAGTTCCAAGGTGGGGTAAAACATTTTTCAGATCGAAAGATGCATTGAACCTGGACAAGATTGAAGATCTGATGGCTATGATTGATCATGGGAAATGTGATCAAGGATATTAAGCAGTTAGCTAATTATTTATAAATAGGAAACTATTGCTAAACAATGTATGTGGGCAAGCGTATGCATAGGGATGCTACATAGTGATTACTGAGCACATAAGCTTGAAGACCTGTCTGAATAATAGAGTATAGAAGCCCAACAAATGGACAAGATTAGTTATATGTCTAGATTGTATTGAACAAATAAGAATCTACTTTAGCATTTTAGATGTGAAGTTGCAGATAGATTTTATTATTGTTATTTTGTGAAAGTGATAGAAAATATCTTAACCGAGTGGACTTAACAGTCTTATTTGTAAAACCCTCTAGCAAGGTGACATTCTGATTGTGTGTTTGAAATCCTTTAACAAGGTCACTTCTAACAAAGTGAAGATCCTAATAGATCTGAGGGAAATCCCTTGACCGGGTCACATCTAGCAATGTGTTTTTAATATTTAATAGGATTTTCTTTTAACCAAGCATACTCTAGAAGAGTATATTTCTTAGTGGGTCCAAAATCCCATAGTGGTTTTTCCCTATTTGGGTTTCCATGTTAAATCTAGTGTTATGAGGTTTATGATGTTTATATTCTTTTGAGTTTGCATGTTTAATAGTTTTGGTTATATTACTAAAGTATATGTTACCGAGGTTGAATCTGATGTTTTTATGGAAGATTAAGTTTGTATGATTCACCCCCCCCCTCTCATCTTGTTGGCTATTGGATCTATACTTATATTAAGTATCAGAACTATCAATTGGTATCAAAGCTGTGGACTCCGAAAGAAAAGTTTAAAGGCACTTGAGTTAAAGATCCAAAGATGTATAAGAGGGATGCACCGAAGCTGAACAAGTAAAGTTTCTCTACATGGCAGAAAAGAATGAAGCTGCATCTATCAGGAGTTGGAGAATATGTTGTATACTATCTGGAGAATGATTTTGTTACACCGAGCACCTATCCATTGACTATGGAAGAGATAAAGGCAAAGCAAGAACATATCCAAGCAATGATTGAAATAACATCTGCATTGACCGATTCAGAGTTTAATGATCTAGAAGGTTGCAATGATGCAAAGGCAATGTGGGATAAGCTCATATCAGTGTATGGAGGAGATGAACATGTTCAAAGAGAAAAAGTAGATAGTCTAAGGGGACAACTTGAATCTATGAGGATGAGTGAAGATGAGAACATAACTTAGTACAGTACAAGACTAAAGGAGATTGTCAATCAAATCAAAGGAGCAGGTGGAACTATTGAAGAAAAGGATATAACAAGTAAGTTGTTAAGAACCCTTCTACCAGCTTATGCAATCTGAGTCTCTGCAATCATTGAATTAAGGTTTGTACCTAATATGCTAGTTTCTTTAGATGCTACTATTGGTAAGCTACATACATTTGAGCTAAGTAACTTTGATAATAGTGGATCTTCAGTAAATAAAGTTGAATCTGCATTTAGTTCTTTTCATCTTGATGAATCTAATGATTACAATGAAAGAAAGTATAAGTACTCTGAAGGAGATCATAGTGGAGCAAGTGAAAGATTTCGTAAGAACATGGAATAAGTACACAAACTGTATGAGGAAATCAAAAAGCAAGAAGAGTTTGAAGCACTATTAGCTAGAAGGTTACTGAGAGGCAAAGGTAAGTATAAAGGAAAACTACCTTTGAAATGTTTCAATTGTGATAGAATAGGACATATAGCTTCTAACTATCCTGACAAAGATTCTACTGAAAAGAGAGATTACCGAGACGACAGATAGAAAGATAATCATTATAGAGGACACCAAGATTTGAGAAGAAGAGATAGAAAGACATGCTTAATAGCTAATGAGGAATCCAATGATGATAAGTCAGATGAAACTGATACAGAGGAAGTAGTTTATGTGGCTATCAAAGATGGATCAGATGAAGAAAGGTATGAAGAAAAAGCCCTAATATCTCACATAAACACTAATAATTCTTGGATCATAGATAGTGGATGCTCACATCATATGACAAGAGATAAACACAAGTTTGTTATATTAGAAGATTATGATGGAGGCTATGTTAGATTTGGTAATGATGCACCATGTCTAGTAAGAGGTAACGGATCCATAACACTTCTTGACAATGCTAAATGTAATGATGTTTATTCGGTTGAAGGTTTGAAATACAATTTGTTGAGTGTAGCACAGCTAAACAACACAGGTTACCGAATAGAATTTCAGAAAGGAATTGTCAAAGTTCATGACAAGAATGGAAAGTTAGCTACTACCAGGACACAAACAAAAGGTAATACATTTCATCTTGACTCAACTCGGAATAAGTGTTTGTATGCAGAGATAGATGATACCTGGTTATGGCATAAAAGGTTTTGTCATATAAATTTTGATAATCTGATCAAAATAAGTAAGAAGCACTGAGTAAGAGGTCTACCAAGTCTTGAAAAACCTAAGAATCCTATGTGTCGAGGATGCTAGATGGGTAAGATGACAAGATCAAGCTTTACAAGTAAGTCTTACACTTCTAAGGGAATTTTAGATCTTGTGCACACTGATCTTTGTGGTCCTATGAAAGTTCAAAGTTATTATGGTGATAAATATTTCATATTATTTGTGGATGACTATTCAAGGATGATGTTAGTAATGCTTTTAAAAGAAAAATCAGAAGCTTTTCAAATGTTTAAATGGTACAAGGCAAGAGTTGAAAATGAAACAGGAAGACAACTTAAATGTCTTAGATCAGATACAGGAGGAGAGTTCACATCTAATGTTCTACAATGATCATGGTATTAAAAGACAAGTCTCTGCACCGAGAACTCCATAGCAGAATGGAATAGCTGAGAGAAGAAACAAATCTATTGTGGATTGTGCTAGATGATTGAAAAGAAAGTGCCACAAACATTTTGGAGAGAAGTAATAAGCACAACAGTTTACACCCTGAAGCGAGTATAATTGAAGAAAGGTACTTTGAAGACACCATATGAAATCCAGTATGATAAGAAACCTAATGTAAGTTATTTTAAAATCTTTGGAAGTAGATGCTATGTTCACAAAGATGATAGAAATGGCAAGTTTGATCAGAAAAGTGAAGAAGGAACATTTCTAGGTTATTCTTCTAGAAGGAAAGCATTTAAATGTCTGATCAAATCATCTAACAAAATAGTAGAAAGTGCAAATGTGAAAATTGATGAATTTTCAAAAAGAAATGATGAAGGAAATTCCAAGGAACCAGAAGAGTATGATGAATTTATCTATGTTCAACCGACAAGTCTTACCAAGAAAACTGTTGAAGAAAATGAAGAGAATATCTAGTTACCAAGTGATGAAGAAGATCATACTGAGCCTACCGAGCCTCTATTAGCCAAGTATGTTAGAAGACATCATGCACCAAGTCAGATTATAGGAGATAAGGATGATCCAGTGATGACAAGGAACAAACTGAGACAGAACACATGTTTGATATCTGAATTTGAACCAAGAATAGTGAAAGAGGCATTTAATAGTGAAGATTGGATAAATGCTATGATAGAAGAGATTGATCAAATCAAGAAGAATGACACATGGACACTAATCCCAAGAACAAAGGACAAAAATGTAATCGGTACAAAGTGGATTTTTAAAAACAAGCTAAATGAAAAAGGAGAGGTCATTCAAAACAAAGTAAGACTAGTTTGCAAAGGTTATGCTCAAGAAGAAGGAATTGATTATGGTGAAACTTTTGCACCTGTTGCTAGAATTGAAGGAGTAAGAACATTGTTGGCATATGTTGCTTTCAAAAAATTCAAGGTATATCAAATGGATGTCAAATATGCTTTTCTAAATGGAAGATTAGAAGAAGAAGTTTTTATTGAACAACCTAAAGGATTTGTTGAAGACAAGAATAAAGATCAGGTATGTAATTTGAACAAAGCATTATATGGTTTGAAACAAGCACCTAGAGCATGGTATGAAAGATAGCACTCTTATTTGATTAAGATTGGTTTTACAAGGACAAGTGAGAACAACTATATGTATATGAAGAATGATGAAAATGGAATACTGATCTTAGCCATATTTGTTGATGATATTATATTTTGTGGAAATGACTCTCTATGTAAGAACTTTGGAAATGAAATGAGCAAAGAATTTGAGATGTCATTAATCGGTGAGATAAAATATTTTATAGGTTTACAGATACTGCAAATGAAAAATGAGATTTTGATTACTCAATCCAAGTACATAAAGGAAATCTTGAAGAAATTTGGAATGGAGGATTCAAAACCAGTAAGTACTCCTATGACTACCAACTGTAAATTATCAAAAAATGATGAATCTGCATATGTTGATGAGACACTTTACCGATCCATGATTGGAAAGCTACAATATATTGTTCACAGTAGACCGGACATAGCACATGCAGTAGGTATAGTTGCATGATTCTCTGCAGATCCTAAGGAAACACACATGACTGCAATCAAAAGAATTTTTAGATACTTGAAAGGGATAGAGGATTATGGCTTAGTATATTAGAAAGGAAATGATTTTTATTTAAAAGTTTATACTAATGTTGATTGGGCAGGCAACATTGATGACAAAAAAAGCACAAGTGGAGGAGCTTTCTTTTTAGGAGAAAGACTAGTAAGTTGGCTTAGCAAGAAACAAGGATGTGTTTCATAGTCAACAACAGAAGCTGAATATGTTGCTGCAGTATTGAATTGTACCAACATTGCATGGATCAAACAACTATTGGAAGGTATAAATGAGAAAGTTACTGAGCTAGTAACTATATTCTGTGACAATACTAGTGCCATTAACATTTCAAAGAATCCTATTATGCACTCTAAGACAAAGTACATCTCTATCAAATATCATTATCTTAGAGAAGAAGCTCAAGAGAAGAAAGTGGTGTTGGAGTATGTTAGCACAAAGGAACAAATAATAGATATCTTCACGAAGCCACTACCAAGGGACACTTTTGAATATCTCAGAAGTAAGTTAGGGGTCCTACCCCTAACTTCTACTCATTGACTGAGTTCGGTGAAAGCATCAATCCAATGACTATCGAATATCTTTTAGGAGTTGATGCTGATTTACACACTTTAGGATATTTTCTAAAGGTGTACAGGAAATATTACAGGGAAAAGGAATTGAAGACAAAATGCTCTGACTGAGACTCAGTTGATACACAATAGCAGGAAATCACTTCATATAGGAAGAAATTATGTTTTAGTTCTTTAATTTTTTTGGCATTGTTGTCAAAGGGGGAGAAGACTAATATAAGGGAGAGAAGACTGAAGATTGGAAAGAAAACTGAAGAAATCAAGAGAAGTCTAATGTATGGGGGAGAAAGTTTGTTGACAGCAAGAGAGCATTTCAGCATTTCAGAATCATAGCAATCCGAATCTTTTAAGGTCAAATTAGTTGGTTTTGCCATCAATGCCAAAGGGGGAGATTGTTAGCATTTGGCATTATAACAGACAATGGGAGATTGTTGGCATTTCAATAGGGATATTGAGAAGGTTGTTGATGATTATGGATATAACTGATTAAGGATATTTACTGTCTTGATATTATTATTTTGTCATTGATGTCAAGAAATTGATTTTCTAATTCAGTATGATGTTGCCATATCTTGAGAAGTATGACTTGAAGAGTATAAAGATGTCGGTAAAAGACATAGAAAGATTATGATGAATAAGGGGATGAATAAGGTATTCAATGGGAAACTATTACTGAGTCAGACAATGATGAGATCATGATGTTTAGATTGTTTTGACATCATACATATGTTGTAAATTGTAAGGTTAATACTATACTATGCTACAAAGCAAAGAACCTAGCTGGTAAACCCTAAGGAACCTAGTCGGTAAACCCTAAGGTTATTGCTATCGGTTAATGAAGGCAGAATGTCTACCGAGTGAAGTTTAGTATTCACCGAGTTGTTACCGAGTTGTAACCGAGCTATAAAAGAATGCATTAAATGTTTACATGTGTTATTTAATGAAGGAAGCTGATGAGATGGAACTGATTAAATGATTGGTATGCCATGCATGAAGTTTGTTAATGAATCTATGGCAAAGGAAATTCGGCATGAAGATCTACAGCGCAGATTGAACTGCAATACCCTAGCACAAGTTCCCAGAAATGTATGCAAGTTCCAAGGTGGGGTAAAATGTTTTTCAGATCGAAAGATGCATTGAACCTGGACAAGATTGAAGATCTGATGGCTATGATTGATCATGGGAAATGTGATCAAGGAGTTTAAGTGGTTAGCTAATTGTTTATAAATAGGAAACTGTTGATAAACAATGTATGCGGGCAAGTGTATGCACAGGGATGCTACATAGTGATTACCAAACACAGAAGCTTGAAGACCTATTTGAATAACAAAGTATAGAAGCCCAGCAGATGGACAAGATTAGTTCTGTGTCTAGATTGTAATGAACAAATAAGAATCTACTTTAGCATTTTAGATGTGAAGTTGTAGATAGATTTTTATTACTATTATTTTGTGAAAGTGATAGGAAATCTCTTAACCGAGTGGACTTAACAGTCTTATTTGTAAAACCCTCTAGCAAGGTGACATTCTGATTGAGTGTTTGAAATCCTTTAACAAGGTCACTTCTAACAAAGTGAAGATCCTAATAGATCTGAGGGAAATCCCTTAACAGGGTCACATCTAGCAATGTGTTTGTAATCTTTAACATGATTTGCTTTTAACCAAGCATACTCTAGAAGAGTATATTTCTTAGTGGGTCCGAAATCCCACAGTGGTTTTTCCCTATTTGGGTTTCCACATTAAATCTAGTGTTATGAGGTTTATGATGTTGATATGCTTTTGAGTTTGCATGTTTAACAGTTTTGGATATATTACTAAAGTATATGTTACCGAGGTTGAATCTGATGTTTTTATGGAAGATTAAGTTTGTATGATTCACCCCCCCCTCTTATCTTGTTGGCTATTGGATTTGTACTTATATTAAATATCAGAACTATCAGTCCCAATGGACTATAATGTCCAATTGCATAGAAGAAGACAAAACTTGAAGCAAAAGGAGATGGACGTGAGTTCCTACACGGAGGAGTTCATGAATTTGTGTGTGAGGACCAAGGTGAAAGAGAGTGAAGATGAGAAGGTGGCAAGATATCTCAATGGGTTGATATTTGCAATCCAAGAAGATTTGAATATCCACACCCCGGAGAGTCCAAATGTTGTTTCAATTGGCACTCAAGGTGGAGGAGAAGTTAAAGAGAGGACAAAAAAAAATGGTAGAGGTAAAGGGAGACATCAAAGAGGGGGAAGAGGCCCTTTTAGAGGTAGAGGAAATGGTTTTGGATACCAAGGTGAGTCTAGCCAAAAAGGCAATAGAGGAGAGAGCGGTTACAACCAAGGAGGAGTCTACAACCCAAGAGGGAACTTTAGGGGCAGAAGACCATCCTCTAGAGGAAGATCCCAAGGTAGAGGACCTCCTAGATGCTACAACTACAACCAAGAAGGGCACATGGCCAATAGGTATCCGGAGATGGCTTCTAGCTCCATGGGAGAAAGGAGAAGCAATTTGGTGCAGGAATTCAATTACCAAAGTGTGGAAAGTGCAAACACCTACCAAAGTGTTAATGCTCCTAATATATATGGCTACCCTAAAAGAGGAGAGGCTCTGATGATGAGGATAATAGTAACCACCATGAAGGTACCTGACAAGGAGCCTACACAAAGAAAATATCTTTTCAAAACCACTTGCAAAGCAAGAGGAAAGGTATGGAAGGTCTTGATAGACTCCTGGTCTACTGAAAATTTTGTATCATTTGAGATGGTAGAGAAGCTTAAACTTAGAAGGTTTCCTCATCCTTACCCCTACAAGGTCTCATGGCTCACCCAAGGTCAGCAAGCAGTGGTAGAAGAGCAGGATTGGGTAGATTTTCAGAGTGGATCATACAAGGATAGATTTCTATTTGATATAGCCAAGATGGATGCATGTCATCTCTTATTTGGGAGACCATGGCAGTATGACTTCAAGGCTCATCATGATGGGGTGAGAAACACCTATTCAATCACCAAGGATGGTGTAAAGCGGAAAATCGCGATCGAACCCTAGTTGTTCTCCCCTCTTCCAACTCCGAGGAGAGAGAAGGGAGGTTCGCTAGGATTCGATGGGTTTCACTTAGGGGGAAGACTTTACATTCAAAAGAGGGGTTGAAACTCATAAGATTCAATCCCACACAATGTAAGATTGGATGCTAAATGAATTTCAAGGGTTAGGAAAGCAAGGCTACCCTCTTTTGTAAAGAATGTTGTTAAGGAAATTAAGCCAAGAATACATAGAAAGTCATAAAGATCCGCTTATAAACTGAGTTCGGGTTATAGGATGAAGCTGTGGACCTGGAATTAGCAGTAAAATGTCGATACGGCGCTGTCCTGCAAATTTGAGCAAAAGTTGTCGGGACGATGGCGCCCGGCGCCACGGCCCTCCGAAAAATCCGTCAAACGAAGGGGGATCGGTTCATCTCTGCACAAGGATTCTAGATCTTCAATCTCAGCCGTGTACCTGCAACCTACACACAGAAAAGCGAAGACGATGGGGGGTTAGGGATTAGGGGTTTGCCTTTAGGTCAAACCCCGGTTTTGGAATTAACCAAGAAATGAGCAAGTGCTGTAAATGTAAATGACTGTAATGTAAAACAAGTACTAATACCTTGTTCTAAGGATGTTTGTATCCTTATGTGCAAAGGTTTAGATGTTGTATCTTGTATGTTGTAGCATGAAGTAAGTGATCTCCTCTTCAATGGTTGAATCCTTGACTTGAATGCAACACTTAGCCTTGAATGGAGACTTGAAATGATTGATTGCTTGAATGCTTGAGTGCTTGAGTATAGTTTCCACACTTTTTCCGTCATGTATGTGTCCTCCCCAAATGAGAGAGAAAAATGTAGTTTATATACTTGTCAATTAGGGCTGATAGACTGATTTTCCCGACCTTAGGCCGACCAGGGAAGTATATTTCCAAATTGCAATCAAAAAGACCCGATATCACTTAGGAAACTGGGCCCAAAATAGGTCCCAGGGACCAGGGCGCTGGGCGCTCTGGTCCCACCTCCGGGATAGTGGGGTGCAAGGAGGTTCAGGCCAAGGTGCTTGAAAAATGCAGTTTTTGGTGTCGTGAGCAAGTTTTGGGGTCTCCATTCAGGTTGCTTGTTGCGTCACCATCGTGAAGACCGAAATGTAGTCGAAATTGCAAGTGTCGCAATTTTAGGACACTACATTTAGCCCCCACTTTAGCGGGAGTATGTATGCTCATACTTCTGGTAAAGTACAAGGAAACAACATTGAAAGACTTTCAGCACGTCAAGGAGGCAAGATACACCAAGCCCCCAGTGGACTAAGGATCTTACGACTTCGATTGACAAAGTAAAAGGGAAGATCACGAGGAAGAACCATGACTGTCAGTAGTAAGGTTCCCTCACTATGAGTCATGTAAGAGAAATACCGAAAATTTTCAAGGCAAAGCTAAGTTCGCCAAGAAATTTTCAAGTATCGTGAAGGGATAGACAGGGTGTATGCCCCCCTACGTTAAAGCGATCGTAGGCGCCTCAACGGGGGTGATTGTTTTAACGTAGTGATACACATAAGAAATGAGAAAGGAAAGGAGCACGTTACCACAAGGATTTAGCCCCCAAGTGTGAGATAAACCCAAGGATAATAGACACAAAACACAAAACACGAGGTGACTTTGCTTTCCTCGGGGTCAGTATGCTGTATGATAAGTCATGTATATATCATATGTATGTATGCATAATTGTTCTTCATTCCCCAATCAAGGAAGGTCACCTAGAAGAAGGGAACACATGTGTCTCTTGAGTCAACATGAGAGAGACCAAAGAGATCTCAATGTTTTGCATCGTCCTCAAGTAGACAACACTAAGGACGACAAATAGAAGAATGAGAATAACATATAGAAGAAGTAACAAAAGAGAGGGGGAGAGAATCTGCCATGCTAATGTAACTAGTCTAGCACATCATCTACCCCCCGATCTTGCTGATCAATGTTTCAGGAAGGCAGGGAACACGCTAGAGGAGGAACATCTAACACAGCAGATGGAGCTATCACAAGGTCCAAACAAGGGCTATGTTCATGTTCCAAGCCACGTTGTTCTTGTCTAGGAGCTAGGATAAGTGCTTTAGAAAATTCATTAGATAAATGGTTATCAACATCAACAAGTTCATATTCACTATCAGAAGCAAGAGGAGTAACATTTTCATCATGCATAACATTTTCATCTATATCATCATCAAGATTTATAAAAATAGGATCTTTAACTCGCACAGGATCAAGACCATCATGTATCTTGTGTATAGGAGATTTAGGCTAAATATCCGGCTGAGGAGAAAATGGAATAATGCTTGTTGAAGGTGTTTTTGGAGATTGTAAATTTTGAGAAGCGGCTGCTTGAGCCCTAAGACAACGTTTTCGTCGGCGTTCGCGTGCAGAACGATTACGTCTAGTCTTAGTAGGAAGTGTAGAAGATAGAGGAGGAGGAATGTTCTCATCCTTATCACTTGGGTGTTTAGGTTGTGGTCTCTTAGGCTGGATAATAGGAGAAGAAGAAGGTCTCTTTTCTCTATAAAAGGCAGGAGGAGGAACTGCTCCATATAAAGGAGGAATTTTTGGTTTAGGGAGAAGACCAAGTCCATCATGACGAGGAGGTATAGATCTACTCTTAGAAGATTTATTAGGCATAGACATAGTCACATCCATGGGTACGGATTGGGAATCTTCTTGAGGAAAGACATTAGTTTTATCTTTCAAAGGAAGAATTTCCTTCTCAAGAATGATAGGAATGTCAAGTTTAGGTGTTCTAGGTTCACTTAGAGATAGAATCATATCTGTTTTCCACTTTTGATAAGATTTAAAAAGATGATCACTTCGCGGAGGAAGAGATTGGAATTGTTTAGGCCAACAGTAATCAATAGGAACACTAGAGGTTCTTTCAGCTGGTTTGAAGAGACTATGATTAACAGTAACAATTTCACCATTATGGGGAAATTTCAAACACTTATGTATAGGAGAAGCAATAGCCTTCATGGAAGATAGCCAAGGATAACCAAGCTTCACACGAAATTGTTCGGAAGATGGAATAATAGCAAAGTTCACATCAAGAGATTTATTATGGACCTCAATAGGCAATGTAATAGAACCAATTGCAGGAGAAGAAAATGCATCAAATAGTTTCACAATCACATCTGTTTTGTCATAGATCACTTGATTCAATTGCAAAGTAAAAAGAAATTCTTTAGTAATAACATTAACCATGCACGAAGGATCAATAAGCACTCCACGACAAGGTGTATTTTTTACTTTTGCAACTATGTATAAAGGACCATCAGGTGCTCTAATGGTTTCACTAGAATCAAATGTGATGGAAGGTTCTTTAGGGATTTCTTGCTGCTCTACAAAGTTAATCACATTCGGAGTCATAGACACAAGACCATCAGATGAGAAAGAGGAATCATTAGCCTCAATCGCATTAGAGGTATGAGAGGTATGAGAAGGTAGTGGATCAGTGAAAATCTGAAGATTTTGGTTAGGAGGAGCTACAGATGTGTTGCCTTTATCATTCACTCCAGAAACAGAGGTAGTATTATTATCAATCAAATCCTGAATTTTACCCTTTAAAGAAAAACATTTTTCAGTATCATGACCAGGCTGACGATGAAAATGACAAAAAGCTTTGTGATCAAAATAAGGTGAAGTAATCTTTACAGGATCAATTTGTCGTACAGGAGGAAGAGTAAGCACATTTTTTCCCAATAACTTATTCATAATATCATGCAATGATTCATTCAAAGGAGTATACTTTCTTTCTTTCCTGAAAAATTTAGAAATAGGAGGCACACCTGATGCTGCATTCACATTGTTGTTGATGATGTTTTCATTGAATTTGATGGAATCTCTGTTCGGTTTAATCTTCCCAAATGGTTGTTGACTGCTATCACCCTTATCACTCGGAGCCATAGGATGTGATTGTTCCATTTGACTCACAGTCAGTTGATAATTGTGAAGAGTGGCGCACAACTATTGGAAAGAAGTAAACTCAGAAAACAGAAGTTTGTCTCGAATATCTTTTTGTAAATTAGAAATAAAGATTCTTTGAATATCATTATCAGTCACTGGAAAAGAAATTTGAGCATACAAATGCTTATATCTACCAATAAAATCAGTCACTTTTTCTTTAACACCTTGTTTACAATGCATTAAATCAATCAAAGTAACTTTAGGACTTATATTGTTTTGAAATTGTTGAATGAAAGCATTTGCAAGTTGTTCGAAAGAAGTAATAGAATAAGAAGGCAACAAGAAATACCATTGTAAGGCTTTGTCTCTTAATGTTCTAGTGAATAGTTTCGCAAGCAACCTTGAGTCATAAGCAAAATCAATACAAATTGTTTGAAAAGTCTTAACATGTGTTAGAGGATCTCCTTTACCATTATAAAGCTCCAAATGCGGGATTTCAACATGTTTAGGAGGGATAGCTCAAACAATATCAAGAGAAAGTGGGCTCGCAACATCAAATGTGGGCACACTAAACTTAGATTGATTCATAGAGGCAATTTGTTGCTGTAAAGAAGAGACAGTTTGTGCAAGATTGTTAATGGTCGCTTCAGTCGAAGAGTTCATATTAGGTGTGTTAGATTGAGATGGTGTGATGTTATTGAAAGAAGGTAAAGAGTAAGGTGGTGGGACCCTATGATAGTCAACCATAGGGGATGATTGGATAGGAGGAACACTACAAGGAGGAATGGAATGGTTAAATGAATTGCCCCCTTGCGTCATGTTCATTTGTAAAGATGTAATAGGAACATTCATTGAAGGAATGTATGAAGAAGTTGGATTGAATGAAGGAAGAGGATTAATTGAAGAAGGGGGAGGATTGCCCCCATGACTAGTGATCACAGGAGGAATGTCTTGTATAGAGGTAGCCATGAAGTTTGATGTAAAGGTAGGTATACTAGCAATAGGAGTGGTCAAAGGAATAGAATGATTGACTTGTGTAGGAGGTTGTGTATAACCTAAAGATTCAGCACAACTCTTCATAGGAATCATATTCAAATCCACAATATGTGCGATACCACGTAAAACATCAATTCCATTTGAAGCATGCATTTTAGACCCTCAATTAAAGGAAGAGCTTGACTATCGGGATACTCATGAGACATCCATTGGTGAAAATCGTCAAATTGGTTATCCAATTTTGAAAGTGTTCTACAGAAACCTCATGGAGAGCTTCTTCATCATTAGGAGGATTAGAGGAATTACCCATGTCCTCGTTAAAAGGGCTATTCAAATTAGGTTCCATCTCCTCAGTAGTTAAACCTCGGAAAGACTTAATTCTACGGCTTCGTCTAACGGGAATAGTGTAAGTAGGGCTTATTGTTGTAAAACTCATGCACTAGAAAGAGAGAGAAGATTTTGAATTTAGAGGTAGCAATTTTCAGTAAAACCAGCCAATCTTCCAGATTTAAGCTGTTAAATACAATCACAACAGTCTCCCGAAATTTCGGAAAAAATGTCCGGGACCGTGGCGCTCGGAGTGCAACACGGTCCTTGCAACTTTTTTCGAAATTTGCAGGGATGAAAGGTATGATGATTTTAGAGCTAATCTGAAAAAATTGAGTGATTTTACGATCTGTAGATAGGCCAACTTAAAGTTGCAATCTCAAAATTGAACCCTATCAAGATTGTCGAAAAATGCAAAATTTTGAATTTTGAAAAAGAGAGGGAAACTGAAATTTTGAATTTTATGATTTTAGAGGGAATGTCAGAAGCAATGCAAATTTTGAAAATTAAAAATTGACTCAATTTCACGCAAAATTCAATTTTGAAAGCGGAAATCAAAGTTGTTGTAATTAAGCACTTAATTTCAAAAGTCACAAATTGCAAGAATTTGAATAAAGCACTGAAATTTCGAATGAATGTAGACACACTTTTCAGATTTATGATAATAAAAACGCAATTTTGACAAAAAATTTTAATTTCAACAATTTTTGAATGATTAGGAGCCTTAGACCAAGCAATCGCAAGACCAACTTTGACTGTAATTTTGAAGGTGTTATAATTGATAAAATCAGCCAAAATTCTGGATTTTAGCAGGAAAATACAGTAAGATCTTGCTCCCGAAATTTCGGAAAAAATGTCGGGGATGATGGCGCTCGGAGTGCAACACGGTCCTCGCAACTTTTTTCCAAATTTTCAGGGATGAAGGATATTGTGATTTTATTGCGGAATCCAAAGTTACAGCTGATTTGGAGATGTTTTGATCAGTGAAATTGTCGGACAAAGGTTGAATCAAGAGGGTTTCAAAAATTAGGGTTTTGACACTTAACCACTTAATTTTCAAAATTAAAGCATAGATATGAATTGATAATTTATAATAGAAAAGCAGATCTGAAACAAGCATTAACAATTAAACATTTCGCAAGTTCAATGTTCAAAAAGAAAATTTAGGGTTTTTATGCAATTACCTCTAAAATTTTGCAAAAGATCAAACATGGAAATGTAATCAACTTTTCAGATCTAAGCATGAAAAATCAGAAAGGATGTTCACGTCGGGTTCACCAAAATGTAAAGCGGAAAATCGCGATCGAACCCTAGTTGTTCTCCCCTCTTCCAACTCCGAGGAGAGAGAAGGGAGGTTCGCTAGGATTCGATGGGTTTCACTTAGGGGGAAGACTTTACATTCAAAAGAGGGGTTGAAACTCATAAGATTCAATCCCACACAATGTAAGATTGGATGCTAAATGAATTTCAAGGGTTAGGAAAGAAAGGCTACCCTCTTTTGTAAAGAATGTTGTTAAGGAAATTAAGCCAAGAATACATAGAAAGTCATAAAGATCCGCTTATAAACTGAGTTCGGGTTATAGGATGAAGCTGTGGACCTGGAATTAGCAGTAAAATGTCGATACGGCACTGTCCTGCAAATTTGAGCAAAAGTTGTCGGGACGATGGCGCCCGGCGCCACGACCCTCCGAAAAATCCGTCAAATGAAGGGGGATCCGTTCGTCTCTGCACAAGGATTCTAGATCTTCAATCTCAGCCGTGTACCTGCAACCTACACACAGAAAAGCGAAGACGATGGGGGGTTAGGGATTAGGGGTTTGCCTTTAGGTCAAACCCCGGTTTTGGAATTAACCAAGAAATGAGCAAGTGCTGTAAATGTAAATGACTGTAATGTAAAACAAGTACTAATACCTTGTTCTAAGGATGTTTGTATCCTTATGTGCAAAGGTTTAGATGTTGTATCTTGTATGTTGTAGCATGAAGTAAGTGATCTCCTCTTCAATGGTTGAATCCTTGACTTGAATGCAACACTTAGCCTTGAATGGAGACTTGAAATGATTGATTGCTTGAATGCTTGAGTGCTTGAGTATAGTTTCCACACTTTTTCCGTCATGTATGTGTCCTCCCCAAATGAGAGAGAAAAATGTAGTTTATATACTTGTCAATTAGGGCTGATAGACTGATTTTCCTGACCTTAGGCCAACCAGGGAAGTATATTTCCAAATTGCAATAAAAAAGACCCGATATCACTTAGGAAACTGGGCCCAAAATAGGACCCAGGGACCAGGGCGCTGGGCGCCCTGGTCCTGAGGGACCAGGGTGCTGGGCGCTCTGGTCCTGAGGGACTAGGGCGCTGGGCGCTCTGGTCCCACCTCCGGGACAGTGGGGTGCAAGGAGGTTCAGGCCAAGGTGCTTGAAAAATGCAGTTTTTGGTGTCGTGAGCAAGTTTTGGGGTCTCCATTCAGGTTGCGTGTTGCGTCGCCATCGTGAAGACCGAAATGCAGTCGAAATTGCAAGTGTCGCAATTTTAGGACGCTACAGATGGTAAGGTGATATAACTCTTACCTCTGATAGAGGAAGAGATGGAACCAATGGGGAAAGATGTCAAAGTGCTGATGGTAGAAGGAAAGAAGTTCATGAGGGAGATTGCATAGAAAGGGGCAGTTTGCTATGTCCTCATGCCTAGTCCCAAGGTGACAAAGAAAGAGAAGTTTGCAGAAGGGAAAGGAGGACAAAAGCACATAGACCCTACAGTCAAACAATTTCTTAATAAGTACAAAGGCATCATCTCAGATGGAATGCCAAGATCCTTACCATCAGTGAGAGACATCAGTCATTGCATAGATCTGAACCCTGGTTCTACCCTACAAGACAAAGCAGCATACAAACTCACTCCAGATCAGAATACAGAGATGGCAAGGTAGATTGAGGAGTTGTTTGAATCAAGACTAATTGGAAAGAGCTTAAGCCCATGTGCAGTACCTATTGTCCTTGCACCCAAGAAAGAAGGTACTTGGAAGCTTTGCAAAGACTCAAGGGCCATCAACAAGATAACTATTAGGTATAGGTTCCCAATCTATAGGATAGAGGATTTTCTTGATTTCTTAGGGATTCCTAAATATTTCACCAAAATGGATCTAAAAAGTGGATACCATCAGATTAGAATAAGGCCAGGGGATGAATGGAAAACAACTTTTAAGACCAATGAGGGGCTATATGAGTGGAAATTCATTCCATTTGGGTTTTCCAATGCCCCTAGTACCTTTATGAGGTTGATGAATGAAGTCTTTGTGGAATTTATAGGCTTGGTTGTCATAGTGTACTTAGATGATCTCTTGATCTCCAGTAACACAAAAGAAGAACACCTCAAACACATAGATGTGGTTCTCAAAAGGTTACATGAAGAGTAGCTAATGATAAATTTAGATAAGTTTTTGTTCATGCAGGAGGGGATCATCTAATTGGGCTTTGTAATCTCACAAGGTGAGTTGAAAATGGACCAAGAGAAGATAAGTGCTATACTAACTTGGCCAACACCTAAGACTATGAATGATGTCCAGAGCTTCCATGGTCTAGCAACTTTTTATAGGAATTTCAAAAGAGGATTTAGTAATGTTTGTGCACCCATGCTTGACACCATAAAGGGAGGACAAAAGTGCAGGTTCATTTGGACCAAGGAGGTAGATGATTCATTTGAAACATTGAAGAAGAAAGTTGCAGAACAACCAGTCCTTGCCCTACCAGACTTCATAAAGATATTTTAGGTAGAATGTGATGCAAGCCACATGACTATTGGGGAAGTGCTCAGCCAGGAAGGAAGGCCAATTGCCTTTTTTAGTGAAAATCTAAATGATGCCAAGAGGATATACTCATCTTATGACTTGGAGATGTATGCTTTGGTTCAATCATTAAAGAAGTGGAGGCACTATTTATTGCCTAAAGAGTTCATCATTTTTACTGATAGTTAGCCACTTAGTTTCATAAATAGCAAAGAGAAGTTAAACCACTAGCACATTGATGCAGAGGATACTAGTCCACAAATACCTCAATAGGCTATACTTGTTGTTTTGTCAAATTGTCCTTGGAATTCCTCAAGGTTTTCTAGTCTTCTCCTTCAACAAAGAACTCAAATTTGGATTACCAACTCAATAAATAAAACTAACATCTCCTAGGGTCTTCACATGCCCCAACCAACTTGATTTATAAACCAACACATACCAATTTGTTGGGTTTATACAAAATCTTACTTGGATGCAACCTAGGTTTAATCCTAGTAGCTCTGCCAGACCGGTTTTTCAGACTTAATTCAATTTTTTCACAAAAAACATAGAAACAAAATTGGACTTAAAGATACCCTTTTGGAAGTTACATAACATATGTGAAAATAAACTATGGTTCTTTTGGACTAAATATTCATACCAGCACCCTACTATGCTCTGACTAGGCCCAATTAGCCCTCTTTTACAAAGCAACAACAAATGGTACGACCAAAACTCCAAACAAAAACAAAGTCCTAAAAAATGTTTCAAAACAATGGATTTTCCAAGTTTCAAGACAAGAAACACTCATTTGATAGGTTAGATACTAAACCCCCCTTTTTAGGCCTTCTAACCTAGGACTTCCTTGTTCAAACCCCAAAACTCACTTCCAGAACTTGAAACTTGTTATTCACTATGATTTTACCATCCCCTAACATGTTTTCACATAAAAATACTACCTCCTTAAGGTAGATCTTCTGTTGCTATACTCATGCCTCCATTTTCATGCTTTTTCTCACACAAATAGTCACTTTTCTTGATGATCACCAACTAATTCTCTTTTCCCTACATTCTTGTCATTGAGTTAGTTAAAAATAAATCAATAGGGTCTCATTCCTCAAGGAACATCAATTACATAAAGAGGAATGAGCCCTAACTTATCATTTTGACACCAAAATAACACAAAATGTGCACCTATAGCAGTGTTCTTTGGGACAGTCAAAATAAATAATTCAAAATAGATGTAAAAACATTCAAAATGGATTCAAATTCTCACTAACATCCAAGGTAATCAGCAGAAATCCATTACCAATCCAAAAATGAAAGGAAACAAACCAAACATGCAAGTAACTTTCAGATTTTTGTATTAGAGAGAAGCTGTCCATACATTGCACTTGAGATTCTTCCCAAAACTTCAATCTTTCTCTTCTAGTTCATGTAGCATGAGTTATAGACCAACATAAACCTTCCCAAACTAACCATAACCACTTTTCTCTTAACAAACAATTAAATCTCTTGTTTGGCCAACTAACCATTGTGTTTCAAATTTGCAATTGACAATACTAGACATAATACTCCTAATTCTAATTTATCAACACCAAAGTCTTTGTTTGAGCTTTATTACATCAAAAATTACTGAACACAACCAAATTAAACTAATTAGACATCCTTTGTGCCATTTTTACATATTTAGACTTATTGACCCCTATTAGGTCCATTTCCACTCAAAACTCATTTCATTCTTCCTATTACATTCAAATGCCTTAATAGGATTTATTATATCATTTTTTGGTCCGTTAGACCCTTGACTCCATGTTCTATACCAAAATGGCTTCATGTGCCTCCATGTCATAGGATGTGCTCCTTCACCATACTCCCCCCCTATGAAAAATATCTTGTCCCAAAAGAATAGTGGTCTTGTTTGTACTCCATTCATCCGTCTAGAAGGCCACCTGCAACTTTGGCCTCTTGCAAACTTCTGTGGCAATAAAAACTCATGAAATGAATTGGTCTTCCACCTATTACTTGCAGCAAACTCATGAATAAATAAAAACAAATCATTAGATCTTTGGTTTAGACAGTCACACATGGACTGCTGCTGCACCATTTTCCTTGCCTTTGTGAGGTCCAAATGGCTCCCAACTCCATCCACCTTTGAAGGACTACCCTTGATCTGCTCAATTAGAGGGCACTCTACAGTCCCTATCATCACACTAGTCTGCACCTTCCTTTTGCTGTCATCGATAGAAGGTTGCTGCCCTTCTGATTTTTGTCCAAACCCCTGATCACTGCCTTGTGTTTCTTTCACATTAGGAACTTTCATACTCACATACTCCTTCCTACCAAAGCATATTACACTAGAGTCAAATATCTGACTATTCTTTAAAGGAGTTAGTGTAAATCTTTTACCATCTTTGTGAACAACATATGTGTTCAAGAACCCATCATGCAATGTCCTTCTTTGATATTGCCAAGGCCTTCCTAAGAGTACATGACAACATGTCATATGAACAATGTCACACAATACCCTATCATGATAATCACCAATGGTAAATTCTACATATGCTTGCTCTTGGATTACTAGATTTTGTTCATCTGGTACCCAAGTGGCTTTGTAGGGTCTATTATGTGGTATTCTTACTAAATTTAACTTGTCAACCATCTCTTGAGAAACCAAGTTATCAAAAGATCCTAAATCAATGATCATCCTACATACTTTACCATGGCGCAAACATTGAGTTCTGAAAATGGATACCCAGGGTTGTACCTACTACAACCTTTGACCTCTTCCAAACATCAAAAAGTCACCTTCAAGTTGTGGAGAAGCAATACCAATCTTCTCTTTTTCTGGTTGTTCTTCCCCTTGGGTCAACTAAATTCTTTTCTCAATCTTCTTGCCACCTTGTTCATTCATTGGACACTTGAAGGAAGTGTGCCCAACTTCATTTCATGTGAAGCACCTTCCCATGAAGACTCTTGATCCTCTACCTGATCCAAATCTGCCTCCACCTCTATATCCACCCCTCTGATCAGAAAATGTCTCCCTACTCTTATCATTGCTGCCTTGTCCTTGTCCTTAACTGTTAAGCCTACTGCCCCTTCTTCCTTGTCTCTCTTGCTTCCTATTTACCTTTTCTTCAGCCCTTATAGCCAACTAAAAACACTCCCCAAGTGTCTTTGGTATACTCAAACCAATCTCATCTTGCAAGTTGTATCTAAACCCATTTAGGTACCTTCCAACCTTCTCATCCTCATCTTCCAATCCACCTCTTATACTCAACTTGTGGAATTGCTCAGTGTAGGTCATCGCATCCATGTCTTTTTGTTTTAGATTTTGTCTCAACCTCTTTATCTGAATAGCATAATCAAATGGAAGGAATTGATCCTTCATCATGGCCTTCATCCTACTCCATTTGGTGATCTTAGAAATTACTCATTCCACTCTCTCTGTCTACACACTACTCAACCATGTTAGAGCAGTACCTCTTAACTTTGTCTTAGCAAACTTGACCTTCTTGTCCTCATTCATGTCTTCATACTCAAAGTAGTTTTCAAGGGCATCAATCCACCCCAATACCTCTTCACTATCCATCTTGCCATGATAGATAGGCAAATAAATGGTTGTCTTACTTCCACCTCCTTGTACTTCCTTCAATAACCTCACCATCCTTCTCTCTTCAGGGTCTAGATGCCTTTCTCCATTTCCTTTATTTTGATTCTCATCTGCTCCATCATTCGCTTCAGCATCTTCTTCCTTATTTTGTGGTCCTCTTCTAGATCCTCTCTCTAAGGCTTCTAACCTTGCTTGCAATCCTACATTCTCCCTTCTCATTTTGCGTCATCTCTCTCTCCCTTGTTTCTTCTTGTTCTTTCCTTTCTCTCCTTTCCATCTCCAAGGTCTCTTTCAACTCTTGGTTCTCCCTGGCTATTTGTTGTTTAGGAGGCATCTCGTATATACCCCAACTAATACACAACTTCTCCCTCTTCTTTACTTCCCTCAAGAAACTAATAGTGGCTCTGATACCACTATGATGGAGAGGATAATGATGCACAAACACCTCAATAGGCTATACTTGTTGTTTTGTCAAACTGTCCTTGGAATCCCTCAAGGTTTTCTAGTCTTCTCCTTCAACAAAGAACTCAAATTTGGATTACCAACTCAATCAATCAAACTAAAATCTCCTAGGGTGTTCACATACCCCAACCAAATTGAATAAAAAACCAACAAATACCCATTTTCTGTGTTTATACAAAATCTTCTTACCCGAATGCAACCTAGGCTTAATCCTAGCAGCCCTACCAGACTGGTTTTTCAGACTTAATTCAATTTTTTCCCAAAACACTAAGAGAAAACATTGAACTTCTAGATTCCCTTTTGGAAGTTACATAACATATGTGAAAATTAACTATGGTTCTTTTGGACGAAATATTTAGACCAACACCATGCTATGCTCCAACTAGACCCAATTAGCCCTCTTTTACAAAGCAAGTACCAACAAATGGTACGAAAAAAACTCCAAACCAAAAAAAAGTCTCGAAAAATGTTTCAAAAAAATGGATTTTCTAGGTTTCAAGACAAGAAACACTCATTTGATAGGTTAGAAACTAAACCCCCCTTTTTAGGCCTTCTAACCTAGGGCTTCCTTGTTCAAACCCCAAAACTCACTTCCAGAACTTGTAACTTGTTATTCACTATGATTTTACCATCCCCTAACACTATTTCACATTAAAATACTACCTCCTTAAGGTATATCTTCTACTGCTATACTCATGCCTCCATTTTCATGCTTTTTCTCACACAAACAGTCACTTTTCTTGATGATCACCAACTAATTCTCTTTTCCCTACATTCTTGTCATTGGGTTAGTTAAAAATAAATTTATAGGGTCTCATTCCTCAAGCAACAACAATTACATAAAGAGGAATGAGCCCTAACTTATCATTTTTGACACCACAATAACACAAAATGTGCACCTACAGTAGTGTTCTTTGGGACAATCAAAATAAATAATTCAAAACAGATGTAAAAACCTTCAAAATGGATTCAAATTCTCACTAACATCCAAGGTAATCACCAGCAATCCATTACCAATCCAAAAATGAAAGGAAACAAATCAAATATGCAAGTAACTTTCAGATTTTTGTATTACAAAGAAGTTGTCCGTACATTGCACTTGAGATTCTTCCCCAAACTTCAATATTTCTCTTCTAGTTTGTGTAGAATGAGTTATAGACCAACATAAACCTTCCCAAACTAACCATAACCAATTTTCTCTTAGAAAACAATTAAATCTCTTGTTTGGCCAATGAACCGTTGGGTTTCAAATTTGCAATTGACAATACTAGACATAGTACTCCTAATTCTAATTTATTAACACCAAAGGCTTTATTTGAGCTTTATTACATACAAAATTACTTAAAACAACCTAATTAAACTAATTATACATCCTTTGTGCCATTTTTACATATTTAGACTTATTCACCTTTATTAGGTCCATTTGCACTCAAAACTCATTTCATTCTTCCTATTACATTCAAATGCCTTAATTGGCTTTATTATATCATTTTTAGGTCCTTTAGACCCTTGACTCCATGTTCTATACCAAAATGGCTTTATGTTCCTCCATGTCATAGGATGTGCTCCTACACTGCACATGAAGTGGGTAGAGACCCTACAAGCACAAGAAGGGGGTCAAGAACAAAGTTGCAGATACCTTGACCAGGAGGGTCTTAACTATCAACCAAATCAAGATGGAGAGTATTGGTATTTATTCCTTGAAAAATATATATGATGGTGATGAAGACTTTGGAGAGATCTACAAGGTATGTGAAACTATTGGTGAGAGGTATCCTGTTGAGTTTTCTGAATTTCTGATACAAGATGGATTGTTATTCAAAGGAGGACAGTTGTGTTTTCTTAAGTGTTCCATGAGGTTAAATATCATTAGGGAGAAGCATTATGGAGCTATGGTAGGTCATTTTGGCCTTGACAAGACCCTAGACATTGTGAAGAGACACTATTGCTGGCCTAAATTGCAGGAAGATGTAAGGAAGTTTGTGGAAACTTGTGTAATATGTCAAAAAGACAAATGGAAGTCCACTAATGTAGGTGTTTACTAGCCCTTACCCATTCCTTCTAGGCAATGGGAGAGCATAAGCATGGATTTTGTGTTGGGTCTGCCTAGGACAAGGAGGGGATTTGACTATGTCTTTGTAGTGGTGGACAGGTTTAGTAAAATGGCTCATTTCTTGCCATGTAAGACTTCTTGTGATGCCTCATATGTTGCAGACTTATTCTTCAAAGAAATAGTTTGGATGCATGGGTTGCCACTAAACATTGTTTCAGACAGAGATGTGAAGTTGTCAATAAGCTTTCTCATAAGCCTACCATCCTCAAATGGATAGGAAAACTGAAGTTGTCAATAGGTCCTTGGGGAACTTATTAAGGTGTTTGACAAGGAAACATGGAGAAAAGTGGGACAATATATTATCATAGGCAGAGTTCTCATACAATGACACTATAAATGGGAGCATAGGGAAGTCTCCTTTCCAAATATTGTATGGAATCCACCCAAGGGGAGTATTGGAGTTAAGGGATTTTCCCAAAGAAGAGCCTATTAGTGCAGATGGTGAAGCTTTTGCATCAACCATCAAGGAGGTACATGACCAAGTGAAGTCACATCTCCAACAATATGCAGAGAAGTACAAGGCCTATGATGATAAGAAAAAGAGGGATGTGCAATTTAGTGTTGGGGATTTGGTATGGGTACATCTGAAGAAGGAGAGACTCCCAAAGGGTAAGCACACCAAACTCATGAAGAGGAAGATTGGAGCATGTTAGATTTTGAAGAAATGTGGACAAAATGCCTATGGAATCCAACTTCCTCCTACTCTGGGATTATCACCCATTTTTAATGTGTGTGATCTTACACTTTTTAGAGGTGGTGACAATGAAGTGGAGGAACCAATGCAGGTTGCAATAGACAACGATATTCCAAGGCATGAATCACCAAAATTGAGCAAGGTGCTAGACACTAGAGTCAAAAAGAGGAAAAGGAACAAGGAGTACATTGAGTACTTGGTGGCTTGGCAGGACAAACCAGACTCTGAGGTAGTTTGGATGATAGATAAACAAATTTCCAATCATGGTTCAGACCTACAAACTCTGATCTCAAGTGGGCTTGAGATCTCTTCTCTCGGGGAGTATGGTGAAGGTGCACCTCATCACCAAGAAAATAATGGCTCTGAGGATGAAGACTAGGGTCATAGTAGTTGTCTTAGTGTCTTGTGTTTATGCAAGTTTGTTTCATGTATTCAATAAACCCCACCATGTAAACCCATGTCACTAATTAGGCAATTTGATAAGCCAATTGGGACAATGTGGTGAATAGGGGTAGTAGAAGGTTTGGTTTTGTGTTTGATAGGTTTTTAGGATTTTTTAGGGGTGTTTGGTTGATCCAAGTGTGTGGATCCCAACCTTAGAGATTTTGACAACTTTTTGTGCAAAATTGCAACTTTTGAGTGCAAAAGTGCAACTTTTCAAAATGCGGTTGGGGTAAGCATTTCAATAGCTCCAACCTCCTCCAAATTTGGTTGGAAACCATTTAAGATTTGTATAAACCTTGTGGAAATGATTCCCAAGGTTGATGATGTTGTGGTTTGAAGTTGTGAAGAAATCAAAACATTGAAATATTGAGTTTTCCCAAAAATTCTGAGTGTGCAGTGATTGTACATGCTTGTACGGATTGTATTGAGCCACACAATTCATGGAGTAGAGGGATAAATGAATTAGGTTTAATTTGGTGGTAGTCTAAGGTTTTGATTGTTCCTGAGTAGTGAGAACCCTCCATTTTTCTGACTGTAACCTGGAAAGTAAGGTTTTGGCTAGGGTTTTAGCCAAAAATAGCCATTTCTTGCATTCTAGGCAACTAGAAGTTTCTTCCTTTGGTGGAGTAAAGGATTGGCCTATTTATTTTAGGATTTTCATGGGTTTTAGTAGGGGAGACTTTTTTGTGAGGAGAAAGAAGCAAGACTATGTAGGCATCTCTATGTGACTACCTTAACCAAATTTAGGACAATCATCATTAAACCTTATAGCGGTGGATTATAGGCATGTAACCAGGGAATTAGAGGTTAATCACCATCCCCCAAATGCTCATAAAGTTTATTTTCTAGTTTGAATTCAAGAATTGGTAGTTGCTTTGTAAAATAGGCCTAATTGCCCTAATTAGGTCTCTTGTTCTCTAAGGGGTTCAGACCTTGAAAGTGAAGATTTGATGAAACCATTTTGGTGATAAAGGTAACTCGCAAAAGGGTATCTGAAATGGTAATTATTTGTATGAGTGTGTGGAAAATTTTGGAGTAAAGATCAATTCTATCGCTAAATAGGGCTATTAGCCTAGGGGGTAGGTTACTAAAGAAGGTATAAGGATTTGGCCTCTAAATCCAAAACAAATGCTTGGACCAGTCTTGAATGGACATAGATGAATCAATTCCAAAGCCCTTGGAAGCAGAGTATCATGGGATGGTGTAATGTAGGTATTGTGGCATGTACTCATCTTGAGTAGGCCTAAGCCTAGTGGATTTGTGAGTAGTTTCACTTAAAGGTGTGGAGTTCTTCCTTGTAGGACCCTTGTGATCATTTGAGTGGTTAGAAACTTGACCTTGTTTGGTCTTGTACTTAGGTGTGTATGTAGGGCTTTGCATCAATAAATTTTGAAAACCTAGTTGTAGTAAGCAAAAAGGGTTGTGTGAGGAATATTCCACCCATCATCAAATCAGTAAACATAGTTTTTTATGAATGTGTAAAAGGTAAGAAAACTAAAGTGAGCTTTAGTAAAAAGGAGCACAACTCCTCAAGACCACTTGAAATCGTGCATACAGATCTGTGTGGTCAAACTCAAACAAGAACACTTGCCGGTGAAAGATACTTTATGCTCTTCATTGATGACAACTAAAGAATGACATGGGTCACCTTTCTGCAAGATAAATCACAAGCATTTGAAAGATTCAAGATCTTTCAGAAGATGGTGGAAAAAGAAAGTGGGTATAGGTTAAAATTCCTAAGATCTGATAGGGGTGGAGAGTTTACCTCAAAGGAGTTTGAAGATTATTGTGAAAAACATGGAATTAGAAGGCAATACTCAGCTCCTAGGACACCACAACAAAATGGTGTGGTAGAAAGGAAGAACATGATAGTCAAGGAGATGGCCAGAACCATGTTAAATGAGGCTAGTTTGCTAGACATTTCTTGGAAGGAAGTTGTTCATACTACTGCATATACCTTGAAGCACATTCAATTAAGGACTAACAACAAAATGACACCTTATGAGTTGTGGTATGACCATAAGCCTTCTTTCAAATACTTTAAAGTTTTTGGAATAAAGTTCTTTATCAAGAAATACATGGATGGTCTAGGAAGTTTTGACTCTAGGAGTGATGAAGGAATCTTCCTTGGTTACTCATCTAACAACAAGGCCTAAAAATGCTACAACAAAAGACTAAGAAGAGTCGTTGAGAGTGTGCATGTAAGAGTTCATGAGGACATGCACAAAGGATGTCAACCACATATCAACATGTATGATAACTCCAGTGATGAAGATGATGAAGCTCAGTCAGACATTGAACCAGAGGAAGCATCCAAAAAGGGTCCCAACCGATATGTATAGCTAAATCACCCGAAAGAGCAAATTCTAGGAAATAAGAGTGATGGTGTGTAGACTAGAAGAAGACTTGCCCAGAATGATGAACAAGTCAACCTATGCCTCATGACTGAAGTTGAACCCAAAACATTTAATGAGGCTAGCAAAAGACAAGAATGAATGGATGCCATGGAAGAAGAACTACAATAGATTGAAAAGAACAAGACTTGGGAATTAGTCCCTAGACCAAAAGACAAGAATATCATTGGTAGAAAATGGGTCTACCAGAATAAGATGAATGAAGAAGGTAAGATTGTTAGGCATAAAGATATACTAGTGTGCAAAGGATACTCTCAGGTAGAGGGAATTGACTTTGAAGAAACATTTGCACTGGAAGCTAGATTAGAAGTAATTAGAATGTTTCTAGCCTTCTCTACTTACAAGGGTTATAAAGTATACCAAATGGATGTAAAATTTTCCCTCTAAAATGGAAATTGGGAAGAAGAAGTGTACATGGAGCAACTAGAAGGGTTTCTATTGCATGATGATGAGACATTTGTGTGCTGGTTGAAGAAGGCCTTGTATGGTCTAACGCAAGCTCCTAGAGCTGGTATTCAAGATTAGATCAGTACCTAAAGGAGCAGGGATTCAAAAATAGAAGTGTTGATAGCAATTTATACATAAAGAAAGATGGGAACCACATGATCATTGTGGTTTTGTATGTAGATGACATTATCTTTGGAGGCAACAAGGACACCCTCTGCAAAGAATTTGCTGATCAGATGTAGTCAGAATTTGAGATGTCAATGCTTGGTGAATTAACTTACTTCCTTGGTTTGCAGATATTATAGCAAGATAAAGGAATCTTTATCTAACAAATCAAGTATGCAAAGGAGATGTTGAAAAAATTCCAACTGGAAGATTGTAAACCGGTAAGTACCCCCATGGTGACCAATAGTAAATTGAACAAGAATGACGAATCACCGGTGGTGGATGAAACTCTGTATATCCATGATAGGAAATCTATTGTATCTAACTGCTTCAAGACTGGATATAGTTCAGGCAGTATGCATGGTGGCCAGATTCCAAGCTACACCTAAGCAATCACATATGAATGTTGTAAGTAGAATCTTTAGGTACCTACAAGGGACACTCTATTATGGATTGTGGTATCCTAAACAAGGAGATGTTATCTTGGAAGCATACATTTATGCTAACTGGGTAGGTTTTATTGATGATCAAAAGAAAACAAGTGGTGGTGCATTCTTTCTAGGTGACCGGTTGGTCTCATGGCATATCAAGAAGCAGGTTTTAGTCTCTCTATCTACTACTGAAGTTGAATACATTGTTGTTGCTGCATGCGGCTCTTAGGTGCTTTGGATGAAGTAGACCCTCAAAGACATACACATGGATATCACTAATCCTATTCTCATTCGGTGTGACAATTCGAGTGCAATCAACATTGAAAAGAATCCTGTGATGCATTCCAGAACAAAGCACATTGCTATCAAGTATAATTTTCTCAGAGAGAAGGTTGAATGACGGGAGGTGAGGATGGATTATGTTCCTACTGGAGACCAAGTAGCACATATTTTCACCAGACCATTACTGATAATCACCTTTTAATATCTCCAACACAAGTTGGGAGTTGTGTCATCTACTTAGAAAGGCTTCTAGGTGGCTCAAGGGGAGTGGATAGAAGTCCAAGGGGGAGCTCGGTGTGGATCAAAGGGGTGAGTTCAGTACCCTTTGTCATTGTGTCAAAGGGGGAGAAATGTATCGGTATGAAGTGTCATGTGAGATGTTGACATCAATGCCAAAGGGGGAGACTGTTGGCATTTTGGCATTAAGTTGTCATTGATGTCAATTGATTGGACATTGACACCGATATGATGGCTACTGGCAAAAGTAATGTACCGGTATGACTTTGCTAGTGATGAACCACTACTAAGGCAATAAGCCTATCTGGAAGATGGTTGGCTATGTATGATGAAGAGGTGTTATGCTAAAAAAATCACAAACCACTAGAGGAGAAGATGAGTTGTCGGTATAGTGTACTCTACCGGTTAGTAGAAGAAGAAAGTTCTACCAGGAAAGGGATGTACCGGTATGAGCTTGCTAAATGATCAAGTTTTGACCGATTGTATGTTGGTGAGCCACGTCTTGATCATTGTGATGCCATGTGGAGCAGAGGTGGCAAACATGATGTGGTCAGTGAAGCCCCATCGACAGGGTCGTCGAAATAGATAATCGCCATTAATGAAATGGCCACAAATCATGGGATTGTATCTAACTGTTGTGGCTTGAGGAAGAAAGGATAACAAAGGAAGATCATGGAGTAGTTGGCTCTTGCATCCATGAAAAGGAAATCCGATTCAAGAAGACCTCGAAAATGGAAACAACTGAAGTGTTTTATGTGTCGACAAATTTCAAGACAAAAAATCTTGTACATGATTGCTATCCTTAGAAAGTTTGCATTGGATAATGAAAACTGTGTATAGATGTATCCCAAGAGTATAGGTGATCGATCCAAGATAGGATGGATTAGATCTCTTTAAGATTGTTTCAAGTAAAGGAAACCCTAATCACTTAGTGTTTGAATGCATTCTTGGTGGGAAATCATTATGATAAATATATGAGCTCAAGACAGAGCAAGATGATGCTGTGAAAAAGATGAAGATAAAAGAGAGAGTTAGTGAAAAAGAATAATTGCTAGCCTTAGAAATAGTTCTAAGAAATTTGCAGTGTAGGTGAGCAAGCATACCGATGAGAGGATTCTACTGGCATAACTATAGTTTTGCTTTTGAGCCAAACCGGCAAGGTGTGGCAGAGCATACAACATCCAAGTGTGATGTAATGTATTGAGAGACTATGTGAGAGAGGGAGAGAAAGATAACAGAGGCTGAGAATCAGAGAAAGTAATCTCACAACCGAGAGTGTGAGATTCAGTGGAGGAGAAAAGTCTGTCAACTAGCAGTGAGTTATTTGAGCAAAGAGTTGTAGAATTCATTTGCAACAAGAAGCCTTAATTGTATTCAAATAGTATTTCAATATACATCACCAACTTGAAGCTTGGTTTAGGGGCTGGTGCTCGTTTGGTTGGTTCCCTAAAAGTGCAGGGATTGGTGCTTCTTGGGTTGGTGCCCTAAATCTTTGTAATTCAGTGTTTTACCTGTGAGGCTGGATTGGAGCAGTAGTCTCCAATAGCTTTTGTCACCGAGGTTTTTCCCACATTGGGTTTTCCTCATAAATCTGGTGTTGAGAGTTACATTTGTCTAAATGATCTCTTTGGCTTTCTTTCTTGTTCTATTAGTTTGATTGTTTAGTGTTTAAGTGAATAACTAATATTCTGAAGTTTATTTGAAAGTCAAAAAGTTTAGGAGCCACTAATTCACCCCCCCCCCCCTCTTAGTGGTGTAGACACCTAAAATTGTCATGTCTAATTAAATAAATATTTTATTTATTTAATTATCTAAGCCTAATTCTTCTATTAATTAAATAAATCTTTATTTATTTAATTAATTCATTTATCCTCTTCTAGCCTTATTTCTCATTTAAATAAATACATTTATTTATTTAAATTATCCTTTTCCTAAATTAAATAAATATCTTATTTATTTAATTATCTTACTTCTTCTATTAATTAAATAAATCTTTATTTATTTAATTAATTCATTAGCTTTTTCTACCCATGACACATGTCATTCATCTCTTAATTCCTACACTACCTACCCATTTCATTATTTTATTATTTCTTCTACCTACCCTCTAATCATAGCCGACCTCCTTTTTACACCTCTCAATCTTATCCCTCCATTTCATATTGTGTCTTCTATTTAAGAAGATGCTTTCTTCATTATCAAACCCTAATCACTCTAATCACTCAGACTAATCAACAATTTTGGAGGACTTGGCTACACTACGATCCTACTTGCAACCACATTCCATTCTTTGTTGAGCTCTTGTGCATATAAAAATCTGAGAGCAAATATATCAAGCAAGATCAATGGAGATAGGAAGAATGGAGATCAAAACCCTATTGGACATGTGATGGTATAATCTTTGTGATTTCATTTGATTTGCATTGTCTTAGGTAATCTTCATATGTTATGGTGGATCTTTGTTGTTGTTAGGCTAAGGTTTGGTGGTTGAATTCATTTAGCCTTTCAATTTTGTTATTATTGTTATCCATTTTCACCATACACATTTTGGCACGCCCGGTGGGACCCTTGTCCCTTTGCATTTAACATTTTTGTTGCAGAATTCGTAGTTTTGAAGTTGCAGATCGGACAATTTTTGACGACATTTTAGGTTTTTCCGCGTCTGCGAGCGTTCGGATAGCGTTTTTGTGTTTCAGAAGCATCTGCAATATCATGAATCGCGCCTGTGTCTTTGCCAGATTTTATTTTTGCAGGTTTCTGAAACCGCGTCTGTGAATTTAAATCGTGTCTGTGCTTGATCTTATCGCGTCTGTGTTCGGGAAAAGCGTCTGCGGTATCCAAGCGTGTCTGTGCATTACAGAACCGCGTCTGTTTCGTACAGACGCGTCTGTGTGTGGTATAACTACGTCTGTGTTTTCTGTTTTGCAAATTTTTCAATTTTCTTTAATTCGGGTTTTCGGATTTTCTACTTAGGGTTTCAGATCTGGTTTATTTTCGGCTAACCCTTGTAGATCTAGCTAACCAAGTTTGTGCAGCTTGCTTTGGAGGCAAAAACGTTTTTGTTGAAGGCCCCTTTTCACAAAGTCTTTTTGGTTTTCTAAAATTTACCTAACTTGTGTGCTTGCAGGAAGGGGTTATCATTTGAAACAACCCAAACTACTAACAATTTTGTTGTAGGTCCTTGGCAAGGGTTTTTGGATTTTTATTGTGTGCCTTGTTTTCATAGATTAGCAAACACTTCCTTTGGTGCACTAAAATTGAATCATTGTCTTTTGTGTCTTGAGCAATAGGCTCTTTTTGTTTAATCTTTAGAGGGCCTGTCTTCCCGTGTGGTCATTAGGACTACTAGTGAGAAGAGAATGACCCAAGTGGTAGCGAGGAAAACCCACCTCATCCAAACCACTATAATCAAATGTATTCATGGTGAAAACTATGAATAACGTGTGCTGATTAGTTCATACTGACACTATGTCTCCCCATAAACCCGTTTCATCAAATTTATTTGATCATTTGTAGGGTGTAACCCCTACCAGCTGGGAGCCTTCTGTATTTACAGAGCTGAAAGTGCCGCATGTATGGCCACACGAGTGGATGCCCTTACTAGCACCTTTTTGTTTTAGAAGCCCAAATCCTTCTAGTTGCTGAGGCAGGAGGTCGGACCTCTGGTAGCGGCCCACACACATACGGTTCTTAGTAGAGATACAAAGTTCGCCATGGGGAGTTTTCATGGGGACTGATGCTTGGCTGACCCGAGAAGTGAGTGCCGAGGGTGGAGCCAGTGAGGTCAAGCATCTAAGTATCCGCTTTGAATAGTGTAGCCTCGGGGGTAAAACCCTATGTGGGATCAACAACTATTGTCTTGGCTAGCCATAAGAATTGTGCTTGTCTTATGTTAAACATTCAAAACAATCAAGACCAAACAACAAAACATTGTGTCTTTTGTGTCTTCAAGTGTATGTAAAACAATTTTACATCAAACAACACACTTTTCTTGGAGTCATTTTTGGAGTCTAAACACTAGCAAACATTGAGTCCTCATCAACATTGTGTCCTCTTGTCACGAAAAATAGTCAAACAGTCAGATTTGGTCACAACAAAACAATTTCACAGATTGGAAAAATTGCACGAAGTTTACAGAGACGCGTCTGTGTCTGTTTTAACCGTGTCTGGGTAATCTAAGCGTGTCTGTGAAGGGCAGAATAGCGTCTGTGTTTTTAGAAGCGTCTGTGTCGAACAGAGACACATCTGTGTCTGGGAATCGCGTTTGTGCAGTATACAGTCGCGTCTGTGTCCAGAAGGGCAAAAAACTTTACAGTCCAGCAAACATCAACAAAAAAATCGCAGAAGCGCGTCTGGGTTAAACATAGTAGCATCTGTGTCAGGAAACTGCGTCTGTGAAGTATACAGGCGCGTCTGTGTTCAAAATTGCAAGAAAAAAATTTCAGAGTCCAACAAACAAAAGAAAATCAGTTTCGGCATACTTGAGCTTCCTAGGTTGTCTCTTCAGGTTTCATCTAGCATTCAGCTTGTTCTAAGGTTTCATACAGTCCATCATTGCTTCACATCTCATTTTACATTCATACTTGTCTAAACTTGAGTCAAAAGGTCACTTGCTTGTCCTCATCATACTTTGTCAACATACTACAACTACACTTTGCTAAGTGGTCCCTCATCAAGGTTTCTTACCTTTGGGTCTCATTTGGTCTTACTTAGAGTCAAGGTCAGCTTACCTCATCAAGAGAAACGATCCTCTCTTTGGAAGTCACACCTACTCTACTACTTACATACTTGGTCTTACACTTTGGACATTGCAAGTAAACCTCAAGATTCATTTACACTCCATACAACTCTTGGTCTTCCATACTCTTGTCATTTTTCATCTAGTCTCTCACATATTGGTCAAACACCTAGTTCATGGTTGAAACCCGCCTTCAAAAATCTAGGAGAATAGCTAAAGAAGCTCAAGCATCCGTAAACATGAGTTCTTATGAGTATGACAATGATCTATTCTACAATCCTGAGCACACTACATTACCAGACATGAATGTTTATAGACATAATCCAAATGTGGAAAGCACAAACACTATAAACAACAATACTACACACAATGACAATGTGGACAACTCTTCAATACTATCAGCAGACATAGAAGAATCCATAATGAATCCTCATTTCAATAGATTGGTTGAAGAGATAATGAGGAGAGATCGTCAATACTTTTTACACATGATGGCACAAAGTGGAGCTAAAATACCGCATGATTTTGACTTATCTCAACTTATAGAAAGTCGACCCTCACAACAAATTCAACCCAACATGGATCAAAGGAGACCAAATAGTGGAGGAAATAGAGGACCGAATGTGATGCCTGAGTCACCATCAGTTTTGCTTCAAAAGCCAGCAATCCCACATACACAAGCTCAAACATATGATACTTACACTCAAAGACCATCATGGAGGCCTTATGCTCAAACACAAGCTCAAGGTATGGATCAATCAAAACAAGTGGATACTCAAGGACATCCTCAAAATTTTGACACAAGGAGACCTCATGTCAAAATTGGGGGCAACACAATGGAAAATGAAAGGCCTATTGAATATGGTATATATGCACAAAATAGATATGGGGTCCCTCAACAAGAAGTTATGCCAAGTGCTCCATACATGTCGCAACAATATAGACCTCCATATGGACATGTCTACGATCAATATCATCCATACATGCAACAAGCTCCTCCTCAAATGGGCATTTGAAACATGGGGTATGCTACAAGAAATCAATCTCCTCCCAAGAATAATTTGGAGCAACAAATTAGGGATCTACAAAAGAAAATGGAGGACATGAATACATCAAAACCTACATACACTATGAGAGATATATGTCCTTATCCCTTTGATAAGAGTATTCCAATGCCTCCATTTCCTGCGCACTTTGTGACGCCAAAATTTGATAAATATAGAGGGAGAGGAGACCCCAAGGCACATATAAGACAATTCTTCACAGCTTGCATTGAGGTAGCGGCAGAAGAAACATACTTGATGAGGTTGTTCCCACAGAGCTTAGGTGATCAAGCTATGGAATGGTTTTCTCAATTACCTCCTGGTATTAAGTCATGGGGCGACTTGGCAGAGGCATTCATTCAGCATTTCTCTTACAACATTGAAACAGATGTCTCAGTTACTACCTTGCGCAATACGAAACAAAAGGAAGGAGAATCTTTCGCAACATTTTTACAAAGATGGAGAAACCTAGCTAGCAGATGCTCTTGCGAAATCCCGCAAAAACAAATGGTAGAAATGTTCACACAAAATGTTAACAAGGCTATTGGATATGATCTCAGGAAAGCTTGTTTGTCTACATTCAAGGATGTTATTGAAAAGGGCCTAGCAACAGAAAAAGTCTTAATTGAACAAGGAGTTATCAAACTATTCAAAGAAAACAAAGAAGACTTTAAAGGAAAGGACAAACCAAAATTTTGGAACAAGAATAAGAACACAGTTAATGATGGTGTTGTTGATGCCAACACGGTGAGACCCAAGTTTGTTTTTTCTGGATCAAGTTCTACCAACAATCAAGTGAACAATCAAACAACTTCTAAACCACGAAGGAAGTACACTCCATTGGGAGAACCACTTGAATCAGTATTCAAAAAGCTTGTGGCAAACAAAGTGATCACAGTTCCAGATTTTCCTCCATATGAACCAAAGGTCAAACCAAATTGGTGGAATGATGATGAGTATTGTGAGTTTCATAAGAGCAAGGGTCATAAGACAAGTAATTGCCATCGATTGAAAAACATTGTGCAAGATCTCATTGATAGAGGAGATATTGAGATTGAGGGACATTCATCTAACCAAGAACATGAGGTGTTTAAGGAACCATTCCCAAAACATGACAAAGGAAAAGGCAAAGTCACAGATGATCAAGCCAATTACACTAGAGCACCTTACAATTATGATTCCACTATCAATCACATCTCAATGGACAATCATATTTCTACTATTACTATCAAGAACAAAAATCCTGAGAATCCTTCTCAGAGACCCAAGATTGTCCTAAAGGGTGTTGGATCTTCGTTTGAATCTACCTCTGAATGTCATGTTACAACCCGTCGAGGTAAGATCACGTTGCTAGGTGCCTCCACTAAGAATACCAATCCTTTATCAATCAAGCCTGAGTACGACCTTGTAGAACAGTTAGGGAAGACACCCGCGCTCATCTCCATTCTTGAGCTCTTACATATATCCCCTGCACATAAAGCCATCCTTGACAAAATCTTGAGAGACACTGCTGTTCCTACTGATCTAAACGTGGACCAGTTTCAAGCCATGGTGGGATACCTTTCCATTCCACATTCCCTTACATTCACAGAAGCCGATGACGCCTCCATAAGTCAGCCACATAATGCACCTTTACACGTTGAAGCTTTCATACATAAACATCGAATAAAGCGAGTCCTGATAGATGGAGGAGCAGGTCTAAATATTTGTACATTGAGCACCATCAGACAATTGGGATATTCTGATAAAGCTGTGAATTCTACAAACCAAATCACCATCAAGGCTTATGATGATGAAGAGCGTTCATCCAAGGGCACAGTTACCTTACCGCTAAGAATAGGGCCAGTCACAAAGGATGTGGTTTGTCAAGTCCTAGACCTGGATCTCACATATAACATACTGCTAGGACGTCCTTGGATTCATGAAATGAGGGCAGTCCCATCAACATACCATCAATGCATTAAGTTTCCTCATAATGGAGTCGAGGTAACAGTCAACGATGATCCAAATCCGTTCATATATTGCAATAACTTGAGATCACATACTGAGACTATCATTCCCAGTAATCGTGAGGCTACTCCTTCTTCGGCTTACATTGATCCTGAGTCATTAAAACCCTCGACATCCAAACAAGGTGAACTTAGAGGCAAGTTTCAAGACAAAGGCATGGGAGAATACACTTTGAATCAGACAATGTTTTTACGACAAGTCATGAGCTCTCCAAAAGAATATGGGAGGCCACATGCTAACAAGCAAATCTCCATCATGATACTCAAATGGGATCCTACCATCTTTCAAAGATGGGGCAAACTAGAAGAAGAAAATTTATATAAAATGCTCTATAGAGACATTGAAGAGGACACACAAGATCAAATTATTATACCCTGTGAGAACTATGGCAAAGGCTTCAAAATTCTGCAAAGATTTGGGTATGATGGAAAAAGCCCTCTCGGGTTACGCAAAGAAGGTGTCATGGAGCCCTTACAACCTGAGCTAACTGCAAGAAGGGAACGCTCCAAGGGACTTGGTTTTCTGAATTCCAAGATTCACAATAAAAGAACAAAAGAGGCATGGCGAATCAAAGTGGCCGAAGTTCAACAAGAGGATTATTATTCCACAGATTCTAATGAGTGGGAATGGGGTTCAGACAAATCCTCCAGTGACTATGAGCTCACCGAGACCTTCAGAGAGCCAGATGAACCTACAAAGGAGGAGGAATTTTACAAAAAGTTCAGAGTTGGTCAAGAACCAACCCATAAGGATCCCGCATAGTCTTCGTTTCAAGGTCCTAGGTTGAAATCGCATAGGATGAGGACACCTGTCCCAGAAGGTGCTACTAGTGATGACAATTTGGATTCACTCACGATCGAAACTGATGAGGAGAGTGCCATCGATGACCTCGACGATTGCCTTGACATACCTGAATATAACCACATCTTCACTCTTTGTCCAGCAAATTCTAAAAACACTAATGACCTTCCCCTTGTTCACCCCCAACTCATTGACTGGGATCATGAAGGACCAGCACAATTTGATACATTTCAAAATGACGAAGCTATTGTCGACTATCTTGGCATTCGAGATGATCTTCCCCCTGGAGACCATAAGGCAGGATATACCATAGAACTCAACAACATGGCATACTTCGGTGAGGGTGTCGGGCCTTCTAGTCGCAAAAATGTGAAAATAAGAACAAAACAAGGGTCTTATGGCGAAAACCACACTGTGGCACTATCTGACTCCAAAAAAGTAAAAAGAAAGGACGTATCTGAGGGTGAAAACCTCTCTGAGGCACCCGAAGATGGAAGGCTCGACATTCTCCCAGCGTCATATGAGGAAAAGTCATCCATGCTGATAGAGGAAACTATAAAGACAAACATTGGTACGGAAGAAGTTCCACACAACATATTCTTAGCTCAATCTTTGACAGAGTCCGAAAAGGCAAAATTCATAAGCTTCTTTAAGGAACGACAAATCAACTTTGCATGGTCATACGCTGATATGCCTGGACTGGATCCGGATTTGGTTATGCATCATTTGACAGTCAAACCGGGGGCAAAGCCAGTAAAACAAAAATTGAGGAAAATGCACCCACAAGTGGCATTAGTAGTCAAAGCAGAGCTGGAGAAATTATTGGATGTCGGATTCATACGCCCAATTGATTATCCCGAATGGATTTCCAATTTAGTACCTGTCAGCAAACCAGATCGCAGTATCTGAATATGTACAGACTTCAGAGATATCAACAAGGCTTGTCCAAAGGACGATTTCCCATTACCAAACATTGACTTGATCGTTGATCTTACAGCAGGTCATGAAATGTTATCTTTAATGGACGAATTTTCTGGATATAATCAAATCAGGATTGCACCTGAAGATCAACATAAAACATCATTCACTTGTCCATGGGGAACCTTCTGTTGGGACGTCATGCCCTTTGGGCTGAAAAATGCAGGCGCTACTTATCAAAGAGTGATGACTACTATCTTTCATGATCTCATGCACATAACCGTGGAAGATTATGTTGACGATCTTTTGGGAAAATCAATAGACAGAGATACACACTTGGACATACTTGCAGTTGTCTTTGATCGGCTGGAAAAATACAAGGTAAGACTAAATACAAAGAAATGTGTCTTTGGAGTAACCTCTGGGAAGCTCCTAGGATTCATTGTGTCTAAAAGAGGAATCGAGGCCGATCCAGCGAAAGTCAAGGCTATCTTGGACATGCCGCCACCCAAGAATATCAGTCAACTTCGATCTTTACAAGGGAGACTCCAGTCCATACGAAGATTCATAGCACAACTTGCAGATAAGTGTAACCCTTTCCAGCACCTGCTACACAAAAACATCAAGTTCAAATGGGATGAGAACTGTCAACAGGCTTTTCAGGCGCTCAAAGACTATCTTTTGAACCCACCAGTCTTAATGCCACCAATTCCAGATCAACTGCTGCTACTTTACATATCAGCTACTCCAATAGCACTGGGGGCACTCCTAGCACAACAAGTTGATGACGGCAAGGAAAAGGCAATATACTATATCAGTCGCACATTGGTGGGATATGAGCTAAACTACGCACCAATCGAACGTGCATGTCTCGCTGTGGTCTTTGCTTCACAAAAATTATGACATTATATGCTCACTCACAAGACTAAGTTGATTGCCAGAATTGATCCACTAAAATATCTTCTCAACAAAGCTACACTTACTGGGCGGCTGGCCAAGTGGGTAATGATCCTGAGTGAATTTGACATCGAATATGTAGACAGAAAAGCTATAAAAGGACAAGCAATTGCAGATCAATTGGCAGATGCTCCCATGATAGATGATGTTCCTCTACAGTCAGAATTTCCAGATGAGTCCATTCTAACAATATCACCTGCAAAGCCATGGCAATTATATTTTGACGGCTCATATACACAGCACGGGGCAGGAGCGGGTATACTCTTTATAACTCCTCAAGGTGATTCTATACCAAAGTCATACCGCTTATCATTTCCTTGCACCAACAATATAGCAGAATATGAGGCATTAACATCTGGATTAAGAATTGCAGTTCAATGGAAGATCCAGGAACTTCGTGTTTTTGGGGACTCTCAATTGGTCATCCGGCAAGCAACCGATGATTACCAAACAAAAGATGAAAAACTAATGCCTTACAAACAACTGGTCGATGATTTAAAACAGCACTTCACAAAGATAAAGTTTGAGCAGATACCAAGAGAACAGAATCGCGCTGCAGATGCCATGGCTACAATTGCTTTGCTGATTGATCTGCCGCAAAATGAGACCTGCTATGAGTTCCTGGTAGATAACTTGCTGATTCTTTCATATGAGATCACTCCTACAGAAATGATATGTGTTGTTGGTCCTGAATCCCAGTTATATGGTTCCATATTCACATACCTTCGCGACAATATCTTACCTCCCGATCTATCGAACAATCAACGCCGCACTTTCATTCTCCAATCCTCTCGATACGTTATTCTAGCTGATATCCTATACCGACGAGGTCTAGATGACACCCTTCTTAGATGTTTAGAGAGTGACGAAGCTCAGATTGCGTTACGAGAAGTGCATGAAGGGATATGCGGTCCGCATACTAGTGGTCCTACCTTGGCCAAGAAACTCATCAGGATTGGATACTACTGGCCTACTATGGAAAAAGACTCATATCAGTTTGTCAAGAAGTGTAAGCAGTGTCAAATTCATGGAGACCTCATACATGCACCAGCACAAGAACTACAACCACTTGCATCTCCTTGGCCCTTTTGTCAGTGGGGACTCGATCTCATAGGAAAGATTCACCCTCCTTCTTCCAACGGTCATAAATTCATTATCACAGCCACAGAGTATTTCACAAAGTGGATTGCAGCCGTGCCTCTCACACAAGTTACTGGGAAACAAATCGCTACCTTCATTTTGAACTACATCATTTGCCGATATGGGATTCCTACTTCCATTATTACTGATAACGGGCGTCCCTTCAAAAATCAGGATGTTTGTGAACTCTGTGACCGCTTCCATATCTCTCATCGTTTCTCCACACCATATTACCCCCAAGGTAATGGCCAAGCTGAGGCGTCTAATAAAACAATTCTTAAAATCCTCAAAAAGACAGTCGACGACGCTGGCCGTAACTGGCATATCCAACTTAATCCTGCACTTTGGGCCTACCGCACAAGTGTCCGCACACCTACAGGAGCTACACCCTACTCACTTGTCTACGGCGCTGAAGCCATCTTGCCTATTGAGGTCGAGTTACCTTCTCTATGGGTCTCCTTGAGAAACATAATCAACGATGAAGACTACAGGGTCTCTCGCTTACAAGAACTAGAACTGCTGGAGGAATGAAGACACACTGCTTTTAATCATCTCAAGGCTTACCAAAAAAGAATGAGTCGCAGTTACAATCATAAAGTCAAGCCTCGCACATTTGAAGTAGGTGACTTAGTCCTCAGAGAGAACCCCAAGAATCAGCAAGACAGAGATAAGAAGGGCAAGTTCGAACCAAACTGGCTTGGTCCTTACATTATCACAGCGGTATATGGATCTGGGGCATATCAGCTCTCAACTACAGAAGGTGAACCCTTGGAGGATCCTATCAACAGCATGCACCTTCACAGGTTCTACACATAGCTTTTCAGAGTATCTTAATTCAAAAATACAAAAAAAAATCAAAAAAATTCAAAAATACAAAAAAATTATAAAACAAAAAAAAAATCGTTACTTGGTGAAAACCTGGCAAACAGGCGCCTTGTGACACAAAAAAATTGAAAAATCGGAAAAAAAAAAAAGTAAAGAGAAATAATTTCGTCCAACGGTGAAAACCACTTCGGTGGCGCCCTGGGCAAGTACCATGGTGAAAACTAGGTCACCAGCGCCATGCGTAGAGACTTTGCTCCTCTCTCCTTCAGGATTCTCTTTCATCCTTTCACTTTGCACACACTCACAACCTATTCATTCATAATAAACTTACCTAGTCCCATCATGGCTTGTTATTGATCTACCCAAGATTGGTTAGCCATTCATAATAAACCTCCCTTTTCGCCTCCCTTTCCATCCATAATAAATCAGATCCTATCTGTGGCTAAGGCAAAATCCTACGTCTAGTGATGGGTGTGGAACTGAGAACATCACATGTTTCAAGGAGTAAAGTTTCTTCCAGCTTTCTTCAGTCTATTCGCGCACAATCCGCAATAAAGCAACATCTGCATCACAAATCCGCAATAAAAGTTTCATCTTCTCCACAATAAAGTATCAATTTCATGGATTCAGTCAGTTTCAGATGAGACACAGCAGCAACAATGGGCTTCAACAAATCAAATATTTCAACAGACTCAGACAACATTATGGTTCAGTGCTATCTATCCTTTCTGTGAAAGTGAACATTGTGACCACAATCGAATAAGACTTAAACAAGTGACAAGAGACACTAAACTTGAGGACTACAGTGGATGTTGGTGTCGAGTCTTGGTTTTCTTTTGATTTTATCTTTTGGTGACATGTCTTTTAGCTTTTCCAGGATGTCTTTGACTAGAGATTCTATCTCTAGGATGTCTTTGACTAGAAAGGCGAGGATGGGGTATCGTCACCTATTTGTATTTTCTGTCTGTGGATTGTCTCTTAGTAATGCTATGACTTGTCCAAGGATATGAGGACACTGTGAGTCTAGTATGAACTGGGGCATTCCTTGTTTGTAACTGTCTTATCTCCATGCAAACGGGTACAATGACTTTCTGGGCCGAACATATGCCTCGATTGTCATAACCTACTTGCCATAATAAAGCTCAATGATGATAACGCACAAGAAGCTCTTTCACGTTCATATCTTCTGTCTTTCATCCCCCCTTTCTTGATTGACTTTCATTGTCCTTCTCGAGTCCGCGTAGCCTGCTATCACATGACTGAGTATAATGACACACCAAAAACATTTGCATTTCATGTAGCTGCACCTACATTACCACATATAAGCATTTCATACATACATATAGATATCACAACTGCATCACATCCTACACACAACACCTATTAGCACAATTTACATTTGCATTATCATATTCATCTGCATTACTTACATTCACATTTGCATCATGCATACACATATAAAACATAAAAGAACAAAAATATTGCATTGCATCATATACATATTTGCATCCATATCATAAGCATCACATAAGAACATCTCATCACATAGGTACACATGCATATAGCTGCTGCAAAGATGCATCATGTCATATATATATAAAATGTCATGATACAATGATGTCAAAATCATATGGCTACAATCACCCGCAGGTGTCTACATCATTATACAAAATGGTACAAAACTGATACAGAGGAACTCACTAATCACTCTTGCCAACACTATTGGTAGTGCTAATCCTATCCATGTCATGGTATCCCATGCCACGTGTCCCACCCTCATCTCTAGTCTTGGATCCTAGAACACCCGTCTCAGCGCCTCCCTGTCTCCATCTCGATCATATGGAATCAACTCTCCATCGATCGGTATGTGCAGTATCCTATAGACATCCTCGAGCGTCACTGTCATCTCCCCCATAGGTAAGTGAAACGTGCAAGTCTCGGAGTGCCATCTCTCCGCCAGTGCAGTCAACAAACCCATGTTTGCCCGAAACTCGGGCACATATAGCACATGTCTGAGACCCATCTCCTCAATAGCAATCCTGTCCTGAATCGACAACTCTGGTTGCAATCTCTGTGTGGACAGGAATCTCTCCCGTGACTCTAAAAATAGGCAGATACTCCTGCAGTCAACCAATCAATCATATCTGTTATCGTGGCATTCACTGTTTATCACATAATGCTACTTGCTATCTAAATGCATTTGGTTATCTATCCTAAGTAACACTCCCTATTCATCACAAAGTGTTGCTATCTATCCTAGTAGTGCTCCCTGTTCATCACAAAGTACTACGTGTGTGACATTCCCTATTCATCACAAAGTGTTACTCACATTCGCACTCCCTGTTCATCACAAAGTGCTGCCTATCTTGGTGCTCCCTGTTCATCATAAAGTGCCTTGATCTATCCTAGTCTTCCTAGAGGACCTGCTTGAGTGTATGCTCTCAGCAGCTTATCCAATCGACAGCGTATGTTCATCACAGAACTGCTGATTTGACCTAAAAGACCAAAACCATGCATTTTTGACACACAAACGCGCTTTAAACTCGTAAACGCGCTTATAGACTGCACAAACGCGTTTCTGCAACACAGACACGCTTTCTGAACACATACGTGCCTAAATCCTTCATAAACGCGGCCAGGGAACATAGACGCCCCTAAAGGGCACAAACGCGTCTGGAATTTGCAAACGTGCCCGCATTCATCACAAACGCGGTCCCAGGCATAGACGTGCCTGGACCCGACACAGACGTGCCTATTGGACACAGACGCGCCTGGCACTGACACAGACGCGGTTCTACGTTTTTGCATTTTTCACTACCCTATTCCTAGCGCATTTATTGCTACCTATTGAGCATTAATGACAAAAAATTGAAATGCGTGAAAGCACAAGGAGGTTTTCGGGTACTTACCGGCTCTCCTGCATCTGCTGGTCGCTGAAATCGGTGAACGCGGTCGAATCTATGAACCAAGGCCATCGCTGCTGACTGCTGCTGCTCTTTTCTCGCTCTGCACTGTGATCTTGTAAGGGTGTGGATGACAATGAGGATGTCTTTTGCCCGTGGTCTATCTTATAGCCTACCCTAGCCCTCGCTTTCGTTTCCCAAGTCAGTCTTCTTTATCCCGTGACTTTGTCACTTTATCCGGTCAGTCCATTCTAGCCTTTCTTTCTTATCGAGAGATTGTCTGCAATCTTTTCAGACATTTTCATCCAATCTCTCGAGGGGGCATATCATTCCCATTCTGGGGCAACTCTGTATCAGTTCATCTTATCTTCTTTGAAACAACGTGACAAGCCGCATTGTCTCAAAGAGGGGCAAAATGTAGACACCTAAAATTGTCATGTCTAATTAAATAAATATTTTATTTATTTAATTATCGAAGCCTAATTATTCTATTAATTAAATAAATCTTTATTTATTTAATTAATTCATTTATCCTCTTCTAGCCTTATTTCTCATTTAAATAAATACATTTATTTATTTAAATTATCCTTTTCCTAAATTAAATAAATATCTTATTTATTTAATTATCTTACTTCTTCTATTAATTAAATAAATCTTTATTTATTTAATTAATTCATTAGCTTTTTCTACCCATGACACATGTCATTCATCTCTTAATTCCTACACTACCTACCCATTTCATTATTTTATTATTTCTTCTACCTACCCTCTAATCATAGCCGACCTCCTTTTTACATCTCTCAATCTTATCCCTCCATTTCATATTGTGTCTTCTATTTAAGAAGATGCTTTCTTCATTATCAAACCCTAATCACTCTAATCACTCAGACTAATCAACAATTTTGGAGGACTTGGCTACACTACGATCCTACTTGCAACCACATTCCGTTCTTTGTTGAGCTCTTGTGCATATAAAAATCTGAGAGCAAATATATGAAGCAAGATCAATGGAGATAGGAAGAATGGAGATCAAAACCCTATTGGACATGTGATGGTATAATCTTTGTGATTTCATTTGATTTGCATTGTCTTAGGTAATCTTCATATGTTATGGTGGATCTTTGTTGTTGTTAGGCTAGGGTTTGGTGGTTGAATTCATTTAGCCTTTCAATTTTGTTATTATTGTTATCCATTTTCACCATGAACAAGTGGTACTCTGTGTTCAACACATTTAACATCCATTTGATAAACCTTGTAGTATTTATAAGAAGCATAGGCAAGAAATAATCTTACAGCTTCAATCCTAGCTACAGGTGCAAAATTTTCTCCATAATCAATTCCTTGCTTTTGAGAATATCCTTTACAAACCAATCTAGCCTTATTCCTTATAACTTGACCATCCTCATTTAATTTATTCTTAAAAACCCATTTAGTTCCAATAATATGTTTATTTTTAGGCTGGGGAACCAAGGTCCATGTGTTATTTTTCTCAATCTGATCTAATTCTTCTTCCATAGCTTTTAACCAATATTCATCTTTACATGCCTCAATTACTGATACTAGTTCAACTTGTGAAATTAAACATACCTCATTAGTTGCCAGTCTTCTTCTTGTCATCACTCGATTGGTCTTATCCCCAATGATCTGATCTTCTGAATGATTCAATCTCATATACCTAGGAGTGTTCTGACTTTCTATTCCTCTTCCCTGTTCTTCAGTTACTGTCTAATTCTCTGATGTTGCTGGAGTAACTAGTTCAACACTCTGTTTTGGTAAAGGTGCTACCGGTTCAGCTATAATCATTTCCACTGTCGGTTCCTTCTCATAAACTTTGATTTAACTTCTATTCAACTCATCTACTTTGACATTAGCACTCTCCACAATTCTCTGCAATCTCTTGTTATAGCATATATATTCTTTGCTTTCATTAGAATAACCAAGAAATATGCCTTCATCACATCTAGGATCAAATTTCCCAATGATATCATCTCTCCTGATATAACATTTACTACCCAAAATTCTGAAATAATTAACTACAGGTGTATTTCCAAACCATAATTCATAAGGTGTCTTATTGGTTTCTCCTTTGATATGTACTCTGTTGAATGTATAAACCATTGTGCTCACTGCTTCTCTCTAGTAGATATGAGGTAGACTAGATTCCATCATCATTGTTCTAGCAGCATCCAAGATATTTTTGTTCTTCCTTTCCACAACTCCATTCGATTGAGGTGTCCGGGGGTAGAAAATTGTCTTCTTTATACCAAGCTTCTCACAAAAGTTAGTAAACTCATCAGATGTGAATTCACCACCATGATCTGACCTCAAACATTTAATCTTCAATGCTATCTCAGTTTCCACTTTAGCCTTAAATATATTAAAGTTCTCAAATGCTTCAAATTTTTCTTTTAGAAAAGTAATCCACATCATTGTAGAATAATCATCAATGATTAGCATGAAATATCTATCACCATGAAAACTTTTAACTCTATAAAGGCAACACAAATCGGTATGAATAAGATCAAGAACATCATTTGATTTATCTTGTATACTTCTAAAAGAGGTTCTAACCTGTTTACCCATTTGACATTCTTTACATACTAGATTATAGGGCTTTATAATCTTAGGTATATCCCTAACTGCCTTAGTTGAACTGATCTTCACAATGCAATCAAAATTCACATGACATAGCCTTTTATACCATAGCTAGCTCTCATCAATCTATGTAATCAAACATGTCTTCTCACCAGAGTTCAAATGAAATATATTACCTTTTGTCTGTGTACCAGTTTCAATCTCCAAACTAGATCTGTTAATGATTTTGCATTTTCTATCCTTGAACTATAATTGAAATCCCTTATCTACCAATTGTCCTACACTAAAAAGATTATTCCTCAAACCTTCAACATAATAAAGATTGTCAATATTGTTCTTACCATCCAATGATATAGTTCCTTTTTCTTTGATCATACATGCTTTGTCATCTCCAAATCTAACTAGACCACCATCAAATTCTTGCAAAGACAAAAAATTCCCTTTATCTCCAGTCATATGATGTGAACAACTGTTGTCAATTACCCATTCATATTTGTCTTCAATTTTAGCAGCAAGTGCCTTCTCTTCAGGTACATTCTCTTCTAGTGTCAAATTATACTCTTTGATAGCCAGGAAGACCCATTCCTTCCCATTGCTGGATCCACTAGCAGAGTCTTTTGGCGGTTCATCATCTGAATCAGTAATGTCTTCCTCATCCGCTTTATAGCATGATTTGTCTTTGTTTTTCTTGAATTTATACTTGTTTTGATATCCAGGGTTAGGCTTAAATGATGTTCTAACTCTTTCTTCAAATTTTGAATTCCTTTCAGGATATCTAGATGCAAAATGACCAATCTTATTACATGCAAAACATTTAAAAGGTTCTTTACCTTAATACTTACTTCCTACCAATCGTTTAGGTACTCTTCTAGCAAATAGTGCTTCAAGTTGCTCAAACTCATCATCTTCTATCTTCATATCTTCTAATTCCTTTGCATACAAAGCTTTCCAATCCTGCTTATTGGCTGTAGATGTAGATGCATAAAAAGCAAGTTCAGTCTTCACAGCTCCAGAAGGTCCAAATTCTTCAGGCTCAAAAGCAGATAGTTTCCCAACCTAAGTATCTCCATTGATAGATGTATTAACCATTGTTCTCAACTCATTGATAGAAGTAGCCTTCATTTTTTAAGCCAGTGGTAGGGCTCTCAATACTTTAGAAACAATTCCATCTTCGCTCAGAGTTCCACCACAACATTGAATTCCCATAACAATCTCATTTGCCCTTTCCATGAATGCAGTAATCCTTTCATCTTCTTCCATCTTTAGGTTTTCATATCTCACCCAGTAACCATAAAGTTTAGCAATCTTCCCTGTAGGGTCACCTTTATTAAGAGTCTCCAACTTATCCCATATAGCCTTTCTAGATGATTTGTCAGTTAATCCCATTATTTGTTGATCAGAAAGTCCACAGAAGAGGGCTTCTCTTGCTCCACAATCATTCTCAAGCTCCTTGTCCAACTTTGCCGAAGGAGGATTTCCAGATCCCAGATTATAGGGTGTGAGACCATTGTATGTGATCTTCCAAATCCCCTTGCCAAGACATCTCAGATGAGTCTCAATCTGAATCTTCCATACTATATAATTTGTTCCATCAAGCCTTGGAATATCCCTCCGAAAGATATCTCTAGAAGAACTGGATGAACTTGAACTGTTAGTCGCCATAGGATCTTCCTCAAGTGGTTAATCTTTCTGCAGAGAGGACGAAAGCTCTGATACCAATTTTAGACAATTCAAATAACTGGAAGACAACTGGGAAGGCGGGGGGTTGAATCAATTGTCATATATTATCGAAACCATTAGAAAATTAAACTTTAATACTAGAACCCAAAACATTAATACCAAAATAGCAATTAATCCAATTCAGCATAAACAATAATCACAGAATAAAAGCCATCCACATATAATGAATATTTATACGTGGAAAAACTGGTAAAGGGGAAAACCATGGTGGGAATCCTACCCACAGTCAGATAATACTTCGGCTCTAAGTATGTGAATTACAATTGAGGGGCCTACACTTACAGGAAGGCCAATAGCCTAGAGCACACTACTCATGACAAAAGGAGCCTCACTGGTCCTACATATAAATCTAGACTACAATCCAGAGAAGTGTTGAAGTGCAAAAGATAACATCTGCTATTCCTGAGTACAGCTCCGATTAAGCTCAATATAGTAGGACTAAATGCTCTTACATAAACCTAATTTGATCTCCAATGATCAACCAACTCCTCTGCCTAAATGATATTACATTATTCACACATTAAACTCCTTAACCATGACCTCTAATAATAACCATGATGATCTACAATGAGATCTTACAACTATATATACAAACCCTAGACCATAAACAATCAGGTCTGCCACCAGACAATAAACCAAATACATAATTACAAACCATGTTGGCCTTAGACCAAAAAAATAATATCTAACACATAAGACATCTCAAAATTACATCAATAGGTCCAATCCACACATTACATTAAAGTCGGTCCATAACCTAGAATAACCGGGACCCAATATAGGTCCACACGCTTCAGCAAAATTCTCCATTTGCCAAGTCTCGAACATGATCACTAAAAGCACCATGAAACTCCACTAGAAGATGCACCAACACCACTTATTCAATTCATCGAAGATCTTCACCAAAAGCTCTATTAGTGAAACCCTCGCTGGAACTAGAAACCAAGCTTCTAAGAAAGCAGGATAGAATCCAATCATCAGACCAAAACAAACTAACCAAATATGAGCATGAGTATCATGAACAAACCAATTCCATCACTAGACTATATCAGAGCCTACCGGATCATGCAGGATCCAAGTTAACCAAAAACCACTAAACCTACCAGGACCAGAAGGGTGCTGGTAAAGCAACCAAATAGCTAGTCTTGGCATCAATGAAAAAACATCAATGTAACACATAATCAATTCCACCAGATGGTGAACAACTCTGATACCAATTGAAGAACTTATAAGGCATTGAGAGGGTGGGTGGATCAATGCAAGCAAAAATAATGTGAGTCTGATCACCAACTTAAACACTTAAAAACTTATCAAGCATAAGAGAAATATAACCACATAAGCTAATGTCCAATAAAACAAATTCCATATAACATAAGAGATTATACGTGGAAACCCAAAAAAGGAAAAACCACACTTGGAGTTGGTAGCCACAAGATTCACTATCTGTAGAATAGAAAGCTTGACTGGTTAAGGTCTTACAACTACGCCCTATTAGGAGCATAACTGGTTAAGGGATTTGAATGATAAGCCCTGTTAGATGCAATGACATGTTAGGATCAACCTTACAAGAGGATTTAACACTCTAATATATAGCTACCCTATTAGGGGATTTACAAGTTAAGGCCTGTTAGGGCCTACCCAGTCAAGGGATTTTACTACTACAAACTGTTAGGAAAACAATAGTGAAAATATATTGAAGTAATACCTTCTATGTCTGATAAGATCCACTTTCGATCCTTAAAAATTCAACAAATCTTCATTACAAAACTTCCCCAATCACCGCACAATCTCACTCACAATATTCACTCATGAAATATCTCTTTATACACATATCGACTTTATACCTTATCACACTTTTTATAAACATTTAGATTTAGTTGGCTACAACCTTGGAACAATTTCCTAGGTTCAATGAATCTAGACAAACTTACATCACATGGTTTACATATGTCAACCATTGACATAACAAATTAAAACTTGTGTCATTCTACTGATTTAAGTGACTATATCACTATCGGTTAAGTGTTCTACTAGTTTATCTTTTTTATACATCAAATCTCACTCATCCATTGAATCTGCCAATTTGGTTGAGAACATAGCTCCAAGTACCTATCTCCAACATCACTATAAAACCACATCATCCAACTCTTCATGAATCGCTTGTATCGATTGTCAGAGTGCAACTCTATGTCAATTTACAAGTTGAGATCCTAATTACCGGTTCTCTATAAAAAATTCATCTGTACCGGTTATACCTTACCAGTTAGCTACCAAGACTTAGATGACCACAAAAACATTGTTGCCATCAATGACAACATAAAACTTAGTCATTAAACATGAATCTCAATCTCTTCATCACATTCACCAATCAATCATATATTGGTTGCATATCAACAACAATCTTTACTGGTTCAGTCAAAGGCCAAAATGCATAATCACACATTCCTAGTAAATCGCAAGCACCACTCCTTTTCTTTCATTTGTTTCATGCACCTGACATACAAGAGGGAAACATTACATCATCAAAGATGAAAGGAAAGAGAGTGGGGATTCATTGAAGAATCAAGGTTTGCATTCATGTTTTAACTATGTTTTCATTTCAATGGTCTTGTTGGTTAGATTAGGAAGGGTTTACATGTTATTGAAGTTCGCCATTATCTTAGATTTCATTTCACATGTTCTTGTTTTCTAACCATTTTCTACCGGTCCTTTTCCTCGATCTACATAAATATATACTACAATAAAGATAAAATAGTAATTAAATATTTTCTAACACAGTGTAATGAATGTTGGTTCTGGCACAAAAGGATGGGGCATGTTAATTTTGATAATATGATTAAGATTTATAGATCTCAAGCAGTTAGAGACTTACCTAGACTTGTGAAGCCTAGTGATACGATGTGCAAAGAATGTCAACTAGGGAAGTGGACAAAGATAAGATTCAAGAGTAAAGAGTAATCCACTACAAAACCACTAGAACTAATTCATACAGATGTATGTGGACCTACAAGAACAAGAGGGTTAAACACAGAGAGGTGTCTTGTGTCACTTATTGGTGACTATTTTGGAATGACTTGGGACTAGTACAAAAACAACAATATATGACTTAGAAACTACTAAAAATTGCATATAAATGACTAATCTTGGTCACGTGACCATTAGTAGTTTATTGCCAGTCATTTATAATGTGACCAAATTTATGACTAAACTATTTTAGTCATTTATTGGTTGCTTTGATTGATCAATTTGGTCATTGATTGAGTCATTTATTTAGTCATCAATTAAGTCATTGATTTGGTCGTTAATTTAGTCATCGATTGTTGTTAACTAGTCATTTATTTAGTCATGGTAGTGATTTGTTTAGTCATATATTTAGTCATTAATTTAGTCATATATTTAATCATTAATTTAATCATTGATTATTGTGATGTGGTCATTTATTTAGTCATGGTAGAGATTTATTTAGTCGTATATTTAGTCATTAATTTAGTCATATATTTAATCATTAATTTAGTCATTGATTGTTGTTAACTGGTCATTTATTTAGTCATGGTAGTCATTTATTTAGTCATTGATTGTTGTTAAGTGGTTATTTACTTAGTCATTGTAATCATTAATTACAGTCAATTGGTAGTATATTTAGTCATATTTATTCACTGATTTCCATCTATTTGTAGTATATTTAGTCATTTTTATTTATTGGTTTCCATTAATTGGTAATAAATATAGTCATGATATGAATAATTTATTAAATACCATAAATTTTATAATGCAAAAATTAAATAATATAAAAATTAAATTTAAACATAAAATCAAATAAAAATATTACATATACGAACAAGCTACAAGATGTTAGAATTAAAAGATTGATTCAACATTATGATAATTAAAGGTAATCTGTTATTAAAAATATAATGCAAAAAAAAATATATATATATAAGAGTATATATCTAAATATAATAAAAAATGTCAAAATTGTCTAAGAGTTTCAAAGTTTTTTAAATACACCATGATAATTAAGACCCCTAAACAACACAATCAAAATACTAGATAAAGAAGTGAGCGAAGATGTATAGCATCTAGTACATGATAAGCATGATCAACTATGTCATTTTTTGCAAATATTTTAGTGGCCACCATGTGAAGGTTCCTTCTTTCTCTTTCAGACAAACAACTCCATATATTTTGTATTCATAAGAAAGGGGTATGTTATTTGTGACCTTTAAAATGTCTACATTTGCATCTCCTATTCCTTTCAAGATGACTTCATGTACAATAAATAGGGAACGAATCCACCCAATACCCACAACAACACCATCTAACAGATACAACACCCTAACTTTATCCTCTTCTTTGAGTTTAACAATACATTTTTGCAAAAAGAAAAAAAAATAACACATTATATTACATAGGTAATGATGACCCTTTTTTGCATAGTAAAACCATTACTTACTTAAGTGATATAGCAGCCATTAATACATGAAGGATTTTAGAATCAAAGAAAAGTAAAGTTTCATAACACTCACCTCAAGTTCAACACCGCTACTACTATGAATATCATACACGTACTCCTTGAATTCAACATCGTCCTGAAGTTGTGTAGATTTGGAGATAGCTCTATCGACAGGGTCTTTTTCTTTTCGTTTTTCTTTCATATAATTTCTCTGTATGTAGTTTAATCATCATGAAAAGTTAATATAAGTCAAGTAAATAATGCAAAAGCTATAAATTTTTTTCCATAACAACTATTATATTAATTCAACTTTAACACAACAATAATTGTGCTTCACATTCTTGTCCACTAGTTCATCATGATCACTATCAATATCGACAGCTCTGTTGGCATCAAGGCATTTTTGTTTTTGTGTTGCTTTGATAAAAATTGCTCTGCATGTAGTTTAACCATCAAACAAAAAAATATATCCAAATGAGGAGTAATTCATTTAAAAAATAGTCAACAGAGCCTTTCAAGGCATAAAGGACATTATAGAGGGGGTGAACCCACAATAGTGAGTTACACTTTTTTTGGATGAAATAAATTGATTGTTTGTCCAAAGCTCAATTTAGCCACATTCTATCGAAACTCCCTTTCGATTGAATCCAAAAAAGCGTTTAAAATAAAATTTATATCAAGAGGGTTTGATAGAAGGGGGTTCGATCAGGGGTTCAATCGAACCCCTCTCTATCAAACCTCCATGTTAGAGATCTTCCCCCCAAGCTCTCCTAGTTTCTGTAAATTTCTAGCCTTTGAAGCTCAAATTGGGGGCTCAAATGTATTAATTTTGAAAAACCCAAATGCATGATAGTAGTACTCGAAGTGAGCTTTCCAATGATTATTATTTTAATATATATTGAGTTTATTATGTTTTTTTTTTAGATTAACTAAACATAGGTTTCACACCCAACATCAACTTCTAAGTTCAACACTTATGGAAAAATAGTAAACAAGTGAGGAAAATTTCTGAAAAATATATATGCAATAGGTATTTAAGTCCTCTTTAAAACAAAAAAAAACAAACAAGAATTTCGATACATATACAACAAGTTACGAGCGACCGAATGAACATATGTCAAAATTACAGTTAACTCGACTTCAAAACTTCATAAAATATAAAATATTGAAGATAATGTTATTAAACCAATTGCAAACATTAGATATGAATGTTACAAAACTAAATTTGAAATAATCACTCTTTAAAAATGTTGTTTTTTGTTAAAAACTAGTTTTTGAGGGAGATAGAAAAATGGAAACAACTTTATTCCAAAAAAATTCAAAAAAATATATTTAGAATCTACACACAAAATTTCACAAATCACTAGTTCATATTAACTACAAATACCTTACGGTTTAGCAAATATTAGATATTTGAATGTGAAGTTTTTTCAAAAAATGAATATTGTAGGTGTCAAAGTTGGCAAAAAAGTGTAACCCACTATGGTGGGTTCATCCAAGGACATAATGATCATGCATAATAAATACATACCTATAGAAGAAAACCCATTTCTATTATTGTCATGGCTGGATGTAATCACATAGGACTCCTTGTCATGTAACCTTCCCCACGTAGCACGAATCAAGTTAGGGTGTTGATGGAAAAAAGAAAAAAAATCTTTCAGTTGTTATGCAAAGGAGACTACCCAAATATATGGAGATTACCCAAATATAAGATCAAGCTAGAGTATTATCTAATCTCAGAAAAAGAATAGTCAAAGATTTGACAGTCAAGAGCCGAGAGTTTACAGAATTCAGACAATTTTCAAAAAGGAAATGAACATGATGAAGTGATATGCTGCAAATAAGGGTTTTTTCTAATCCTTGGCATGTGGTTTAGATAAAGAGATCCAATGACACAGAGACGGTCCATAAGACATATATACATAGCTATAACAATAGATGATATTTTATGTTGTGATATAGATTTTGCCTTTGGTGGTGGTTGTAGCTATATAGTTTTTTCCTAACTGTGACTATCTTGAGGAAGTCTCCTCACATCCCCTGTGATCTTATACTATGCTCTGATCAACTGTCTTTTTTTTCTCTATTGTAGGTCTTTTGATGCTTTTTTGGTGATTCTCTTTTTCACATTATTACCTCTATCTATGTCCTTGTGGGTTGTAGCAACATGCCTCTGACAGTCCCTTGTAATAATCATTATTATTTTAATTCTTAAAGCTGTCATTAAGGTCTAGTTGTGGTAGGCTAGAACCTCCTTCATGGTTTCTCGTTGTCTTCTAGACTTTGTCACTCATCAACACACGTTGACCTAGACATATCAAGGCCTTAGTGACTTTCTTTGGGACTGTTTACTATCTTTATGATAGTATAGCCTTATCATGGATATTGATGCTACCTTTAATCACTCTATCTCCTTGATGTCTCATCTCTGCCATATTCATGGCACTGTTAAAAGGGTTTCTTGATGTAGGGGCTGCCCCTTATTACTCTATTATCTGATGACTAGGTCTACTATGACAACTTAAACTTATACTCTCTTTGCAAACCTTCTAAACTTATGATTGTAATAAGTATGAGATTAGAAAAGGCTATAAAATCTGTCTATTCTTTATGCACGAAGGCACTGTTATTTCACTATTTTGAACCATTGATGTTTACTAGTTTTTATGTCTATCCTTATTGCATAGGACAAATGACTACCCCATTATCAGTACTATAGATGTAACTCTATTTGTCCTATGGTGGGACTATCATTTTGCTACTGTTGTAGCTTCATTCACTGCTCAACCTTTATCATTGCCTTTGATTGTAATATCCATGACTCTGATGGCTAGGATAGTCCTTATTCAGTGCTCTATCTGCTGTCCAGAACACTGCATTTTGGCTTATGGGCTATCTTTCCCATGTTCTGTACTCATACATTGATGCACTTGGCAAACTTTTTACAAACTGTTTCATACTCAGATTGTCTATTAGTATTTGATCACCTTTGATGACTAATTTGAAGCCTTGGTCTGCTATGGAAAGAAAGGCATTTGTGACCTTGTCGTTATTTTGATATTCTTTATATGAATGCTTTATCTCTATATCACCGTATTTTCTCTATGACAGAGATTATGACTGTCATTTTTTACCATGCTTGGGCTGCTGTGAGATAATGGGCATATGGTATTGTTGATTACTTCTTATTACAAAACCCTCAATGTTGTATGCACTGTGTAGAGGGTTTGACTGTAGTCTTCTACTGTATCCTAGGGCTCTATGATTTAAGACTTCAAGTTACTGCTTTCTTGTGCCTTTGATCTTTTGAATGTCATTGTATTTTGGATTAGCACTATCTTTAGGTCTGAAAAGGCCTTTACTATTCATGGCTCTGTGTACTATTCACATCATATTACTACACTTGTGAGCCTAGAATTCTCTATTTGTGATTACATATCACTATAATGACGGCCTTGGACTGTACTTTTTCATATCATTGGAAGTCTTACCCCCACATCTATGTCTTATCTTTTCTCAGGTCTGCAAATAGGCTATGTGAAAATGATTTTTTTCCATGCTCATGACAGTATGGAATATAAGAAGAACAAATAAGAGAGTGGAATAGAAGGTCAACAACTATTAAAGAAGCACTTTTCCTCATTTCATCATCAAGTTATCCTTTGCATCCAAATTTCAGAAGTGAGTAGTTTGTTCAATGTTGGGAACGAAAACCCACTTAAATTCCACATTTGGAATCAATAATGAAAACCTATGTTTCCAATCTAGGGCGATTCCATCCAAGAATCACAATTGTGTTGATTTGTGGTGAACTTCAATTTTGCTAAAATGTCAGTATAGTGTTTTTGGTGAGCAAAAATCATCATTTCATCACTGATGCATGTTTGCAAGTTTATATATTGAGTTTCAATATTTTTGGTGATATTTTGGGCATCCAAAAGGGCTGGACCTGAGTTCTTACAGTCAATAATAGTTGTTGATTGACAACATTGAAGAGTTTTTACACTATTTTTGGAGGTGGGTTTTATCAATTGTTTTGCTCGAATAGACAAACATGCAAAAATATGAAGAATAGACATCACATGTGAGTGCTTCAAAGGGATTTGGCACCGTGGAATACAATGGTTACAAGATATACAGAATATCGATTTGTTGACAAGGCTTTAAACACCTCTAAAGCAAATGTAAATGTCAGGTTTAAAGTTCAACACAACATATCTCCTACACAAATTAAAAATGGAGAGCTTTAAGACAGGGAATGGGCTCCCACTGCATCAAACGTGAAATCTTTTGTTTGAAACAAGCTTAAGAAGATTGAATAAGGAGAATCAACAAAAAAGAGACATTCAATCAAATGGGGAATATGAAGAGTATCCAGCAAAATTACCACCTGTTCGAATCCTGCACAATGATTGCTCCTTCATTCACAAACCGACTTGCCCTCTCTCAAGGAATCCTTGAATGAATTTGTCAATCCTCCCCACTACTGAAAATTACAAAACCGGGCAGATGAGTTTAGCAGGAAGAGAAGATTATTTTATTTTAGGGAAACTAATTGCATGCAATTTCACTTTCACTTTCATGGACACCATATAAAAGCTTATTAAAAGTGTTAATGACCTATTAGATAAAATGAAATTTAATTTGAAATATTACATCAACTTAAACATTGCAATGAATGATATTGACTAAGTATCCCATTTTAAAGTATTTGAGAGACGAAAGGACAAGTTTGATTTATCCTAAAGAAACATTTTTATATGACTTGGATTCCAACAAAATATTTGACATGTGATGTCTATTGTCTAGATTGATGGCTACACAAACAAAACATTATACTTTATCCACTTCAATTAAATTTTCTTTTAGTACTAATTATTGGATAATTTCGTTAGGTTTTGGACTATCACAATATGTAGGCTACATTAGCACATTCAGCACTAAATGTTTTTGTCTTGTTTGTGAGACTTATTTGTTCTTGATAGAAATGCATTCATATTACTTTAAATGTGTTATGAATGGAGTGAATTATTAAAAAATGAATAATCTTATTTAGATTATTTAAACAATTATAAATAGTTACCATATCAGATTTGAATTATAGGTTATGAAATTGTACATTTTGTATAGTACATATAAATTTGGAGAGATTGTATTAATGTAAAATATGTATTTATTTCTATGTTAAGATAGTGTGGTTTTGCATTAATTTGAGACAATTAAATATTCCAAAACTATAAGTTAAATATGTTTAAAATGAAATAAGTATTTTGTCTTAAATTAAAGTATTAAATACCTCTATTGTGTCAGCTCCTTCTCACCCATTGAAAATGCATATTTCTTTCTTTTGTCTTAATTTTTAATTTAGGACAATTAAAATATTTTTAATTTTTAATTTAAAAATAAAAATAATTTAAGTGTTTAAGACAAAATATTAATATTATCTAACATTCTTAACTAAAAGGACCTCTTCAATAAATTTTAATTTTCAAATAGTGACATTGCATTTTGTGATGTCCTGAGATAGTAGTCTGGACGTCTCCAAGGAGTCTTGGAGATGTCGACATGTCTGCAAGACTCCTTGGAGATGTCGAGACAACTTCGTGTCTTTGGTGATATACCAATGATAGTGGTGAGACGGCGAGGGATGCCACATCCCCTTCTCCCCATCCCGAAGACATATATCCCTATCTTAGAGAAATGGGCCTAAGGGGGGGAGATGCATCCCCGTCAAACATTGAAGTTTATATGTTTCATGATTGGTAGGTTTTTACACTAATATCTTATTGTTTTGGGCTATAATCTTGAAACTTAAATTTTGAATTATCAATTCTCTATTTAAATGTCATAGGTTTGATAGCAGAGTAGTCTTTGAGGTATAGGCAAAATAATGACAAAGATCAGTCTCAAAGAAGAAAAAATCAAAACTGCACACCTAGCAATTAAACCTTGTTGGCCCTCAGAGCACTCAATTAAACCATCTCATAGATTGTCCTACAATATAATAAGTCTGATTAAAAATCTCAGTTTGTTAGCATATTTTATACATTTTTGGGAAGATCTAAATGGAGGCTTTAAGCTTTAGCACTACCTCCTCTTGAGCTCTTTCCAAATTTCTCAAATCTACTCTACATTGTACACCCATGCACCAACAATTCCAAATATTTTTTTAATTACCCTCTTTACTTGTGGTCATGTTGATATCATATTGGATAGGGAGTAATAATTTATTTAGTCATTTTTTCTATGAGTGGTGAGCAAGTTTTCATGAATAACTTTCAATCATAGAGAGAAATCTAAAGAGATACAATGAAGATTTGCCTCAAAAGATGACAAGATTTAGTGCTTTAATTAAGAGTCTATAGTCAAAAGATCATTTAAGTGAAAGGACAAAGAAATGTAGTCATAGTCCTTAGTCACAGAGCTAAAAGATAGTCATAGAGCTAAAAGATAGTCACAATGACCGATAAGAATAGTGAGCCTATGGATCTTTTTAAGATGCACATCTCACAAATCAACAGATGGAGAGCATTACCAAAGCCTAGAAAAGATAGGGAAGCAAGGTTGTAGAGAATGGAAAGACCTCAAGGAGTCAACACAGAGATGCACTAAAGCTGCAACAAATTTATTAACAAATGAAAGGATATTTTTCAAAACAAAATTTTGAATAAATATGGCAATGAAAGGATATTTTTCAAAACAAAACTGTGAAAATATTGAACAAAACATTCATTCACTCAAAAAATTACCCTTTCCATGATCATCATTTATTGAAGAAAATAAGAGCATAAAACCCCCCTTTCTCATGCATATGAGACTAAAATCTTTTCTCAGATTGCAATAAGAAGGCTCTCATATTAAACAAACCTGCCTCCTTGGAGAATAGCATGCATGGGATACTTGTAGTGGTGTTTATGGTTGTGTTCCGTTTAGGCATATCATATGCAACCACATGCATGATGCTCTAAAAATGGCTTTTACTGCTCTTAGGATGCTAAAATTGTTTCTTCTGCATGAGAACCCTTGCATGACTCAAACTTTTGTCCCTTCTTGATATCATCCAGCTACTACAAGGGCTCAAGAATGATCTATATGTGATTTTTTGCGCAGGAAACTCCATTTTCATTCTAAAACAACAAGATGAGGGGAGAAACCAAAGTTGCAATATAGAGGAACCCTAACTTCCATGTGGGAACACAACTTAACTCAGATTTCCCTCCAAACATTAAAAATGAACCTCTTTTTTCTCTAATACACATGAAATAAGTTCGTTCTTGAAAGCTTTGACTTAAATAAAAGGAGGAAAATAATGATTACAACCTATTTTAAATAAATCAAATACTTTTGATTTTATTTAAATCCCCTTTAACTATCTCAAAAATTTAATTATGAGGGCCTAAGATCCTATTTTGATTCACACAATGTGGGTTCAACAATTATAGACTAAGCCTAGTACTAAAACTAAGGTTGATAACTGCCTAGAGCTCACTGCTCAAAATAAGAAACCCAGAAAGGCTACAACCTTGACAGGAAGACTCACTTCCTTACAAAAATTGGACAAAAATCCGAATTACATGAACTGAAAGAATGACATCTCCAAATGACTGATGAGAGTTCGAGTTAAGCAGATTTCTCTGCTCTACATCACTCTCTTCTCTACACTTCTCACCAACAGATGAATTCTTTTGTTAGAACGTACACCACTCTCTCATAATGTAGACACAACACTAACATTCAAATTACATGAATATGACACCTATTTATACAAATCATCAACCTTGACTACAAGGTCGATTCAACCCTTAAGACCAAATTACAAAATTACATCATGCGATACATAGATCAATCACCGGACCAATACAATACCATGACGACATAGAATGGACCCAAATCGAATACATGAACATGCAACACCACCAAAAATCTTGCCAAGATCATCCACAACACACTACACCACTGAAAAAATCACATAACACAAAGAGCATCACTAGACAAATAAGATCGTTACTAACGTGCACAATGATCAATGCGAACTAGCAAAACAAATAGGACATAATTAGGAAACACCAACAAGCACGTTAGAACCATCCACAATAGCTGCACCGACACCACTTAATCAAATCTTCATCGATCAACACGTTGATACTCAATAACACTCAACAGCAACAATTGAGAATAGAAAGATAACTTGCGAAACACCAAATCATAAACCATCTAAATTGAAGATACACAAGAACATCCCAAACACTCTCCCCAATCCGTAACTCAAGATATAATCATTCTGAAGCACAACGGATCAAATACCAAAACACTACAACATTGAACACTGAAAAACCAATCCTCATACCAGAATCCATAAGTCGGTCAAATCACTATATAACATCATGAAACCAACACTGAATCAACTAGAGGTACTTCATTACTAAAATCACAAATTTACACAAGCACATCTACAACATATAAACTGAAACAACCATGCCAACTCTCTACAATATAGGAACATAGGAATATATTGACATCAATGACAACAACATATCCTCGTAGCAACAATATCCAACAATCTCCCCCTTTGGCACCGATGCAACATATGAATGTGAAAAATAATCAATGCAAAGAAAGAAATCATCACCAGTAATCTCCCCCTAATATCATACACACAAAGCTTCCAAGATAAGGTTGTTTTTCACATGCTTCTCTCCCCCTTTGACAATGTTAAGGAATTAGATCAGAGGTAAAGAAAATAACAAACTTACTATATTTTAACAGGGATAAACTTTAACTGAAATTACTGCAATGAATAATGTTCTTCTTTATTTATATCTAAATATAAATCTGCAATATTAAATCTCTGTTAATATCGACAATTTCTGGGCTGTTTGATTTCCACGGTAATAATTGATCAACATCCCATACTGTCGATATCCTTGAATATGTATATTGAAATGAAGAGCCATGCCCACATAGGGGCATGACTTCTACGTGGCTTTATTTTCCTTCCTAGAAGAAATATAACCAACAAAGCAAAAGTGTTAAATAATGTAAGCTAAATCTATTCAATAATTACAGAAGAATAAAATCATAATAAAATGAGACAGGCTGACTAACTCATTGACAAGCAGTGAAAGGAAAATCAGGAAAAGTAGTGACATGTGGATTCACTAGAAACCCCGTAAACATTAATTTTCAAATTGCTTATAGATTGGGATCATCAAAAAGTAATGATGCTCAATAACCCTCACCATTCATAACAGAGAAAAGTACAAATAATCCATGTCAAATACCATTTTATTAATTCTATCCTCGACAAAAAAATAAGATGTATTTAGATTGGACCAAAGTCTTATATTTGAAGAAATTCAGACACCAAAGTTGAGCATCAACAAATGAGGGGATAAGGTTAAAACATTGTTATTTACAACAATTGACATGTAGCTATAGACCATGACTCTGAAAACCCTACAAGTTTGATGGCAAAGTCAAAGTTAATAAATTGTCTTGGATTCCAAAAGTGACCCATCATTCCTTTAACTAAGCCCACTCAATACATGCACTCCCACATTCACCAATAGAGTAAATAAGATCTTTGTAATATCATACTATGATTTTATACTTGGAAATTCAAAAAAATAGACTTGCCCTCCACTTCTTCCTCCCGAGAGTGCCTTTAATATTTTAGCCTCTCTGTGCAAATCCTCAACCCCTATGCTTGTAGTAATCTAGCAATAAAACACCAAAATCAAACAAAATTAGAAAAAAAATTCAATGCTAATGCAGATTAGGGAAGCTCTTTCATTCAATGCACCTTAGGCTGCAGGAAAACTAGAACAAGTGCCATATTAAATTAACTCAAAAATTATTTGAAAATACAAACTAATGGTGTGTTATATTTTTGTAGGGTTTTTCGTTTTTCTCATTTATAGAAATGAGTGAAAATCATGTGGCCAGCCAAAAGAGAAGTAGAACGAATTTCTAATGGTTTTTAACATTTGGAAAGCTGTAAATCACTAAAGTCAATCATCATAGCATAATGGACATTTGACAAAGCACAATTGTAGTGTCTTCCTATGAGCTTTAAAAAATAGCGTTTTTTAAAAGACAATAAACATCTATGTTCAAACATAGGCATAAATTCTGTTAGACTTTCAATGCAATACAAAAGACAAATCCTATAACACGAGGTAAAATATTTGGGATGAAGAATATGTAACCTTGGTAAGGTTATTGGGAAAATTGCAAGGGCGATCTGCTCCACAGGCATATGCATAGCGATATGGCTCCCCTGTGTATTTTGGATTTACACTGCACATATCCATCCTTTGCCGTGCTCCTCTGGACGCAATGCAGCCTCAAGTTTTCCCCATGGACTGCCATCCACAGGTATGATGAAACGTCCCACTCTGATCACACGTTTTGATTAGATAAAATGAGAAGGATTCAAATTCATATACAAAATACTCATTAAGACGACAAAACTTTATATTCTAAATAATATTGTAACAAAATAAAACATATATAATTATTTGTACTAATAAACATCTAGTTGATTACACTGTATTCTTGTTTATATCCTTAACTCTTGACTAATCGCACATAGTTTTTCAATATTTTCTTACAACAATGATAGATTGTGAAGGCCTTAAAGAGATGGTACCTGGAATTTGGAAGAACATCCTTTCCAGAGAAGTATCTTAACAGGTTCTATGCACAGTACCTCAATGGCATTTCAGGAACTATGACATAGTTATCTGTTACAGGAAAAGAATGTACCCAACCAGGTGCAGGGCCACATCTACAATCCACCTGAATCAATTTCATACCAAAATTGGTTAAATACATCTTACATATAATCTTTATTATTATTAAATAAAAGCTTCTGTAAATTGTTTAAAAAACAAAGTGGTTTGAAAAATTATATGAATGTTATGATATGCTATCAAGATTCAACTGTATAGTTTTGGATAGAATTTTCCCCAAATCATTTTAGGATTTTGAAATAAATGCCTCCACTAGATGTCACGCCACAGTCTGTTGATATTTACAAAAGGGTTTTGTTGAGATGGTGTTATGAGCAATTTAAGCAATTGAAATTGACAAGTTTAAAGCATCCAGCACTTTAACAAAATAAGAACACGCACAATAGCATGAAATTTGTTCGAACATTTCAAATATTCATAACCTAAGCAAGAACTCAAATATATCCTTACCTCCACTTGGATACTTTGCGTTGCTCATCTTAAAATTGAACTGAAAACAAAAGAAAACCTAAATTCAACTATAGAGAAGGTGATGACCGCAAAACAACTATGCTAATCCACATGCTATTTGGATAAAATGGGAGTAAAAGGAGGGACTTACCTCATGTTTGTTCACAAATTCTAAAATCTCTTTTTTAAGTGTTTAACATATGGAATATCTGCAATCTCTTTTTTTTTAACTTCTCAAAATTTGGTTTTTTTCACTTTATTATTTTTAAATAATTTACACTTTTGAAATGTATATTATATATGTGGAGTTTTATAATGATCTAAATGAATAATTTTTCATTTACTTTATATTGATATATATTTTTGTCATTAGTGATTTATAAGAATCTATTTTTTTATTCACTAAATATTCATTACATTTATGTAATGTTGAGAGAAATATTGAGATTTCTAAAGAAGTCACTCATCTTAATTTTACTCTTGTTCAAAAACACTAAACGATAAAGGTTGACATAGACATGGTTGGAAAGCCTAATTAACAAGACTTTTATGTAACATATGAGGAAAAAAATAAAACAATGATATAATTTATTGTTCCACAAATGTAATTACATGACGACTTTATGAGTTTCAATGCAATTTAGGTTTCAACGTTTTCAATTACAATAAATCATTGTATTTTTTCATGTTACTACCTTTCGACTATTACTTTTGTTGATGGTCTCAAATGATATTGAGCTTTTTTATATGTGAATTGTCATTATGGGGGCAACTCCCTTTGATATAAGTTTGAAAAAAAAAATTCCTTAAGCTAAGGAATTATATTAGTAATTATCCTCCTTTGAGAATTCACATTCTTTTCTTTTGCTGTGAGTATAACATATAGGATGTCAAGCCATAAATCTTTTGTGTTCATCTACATTAAACTTCATAACCCCTCTCTATACATAGTTGTAGCATTCTCTCAACATCATGTTTTTCTTCGTTTGTTCTTTGTTGATGATCTCACCAATGTCTCTTGTAGGTAACTTGTGAAAACCTCAATATTCTAAGAGCTATATATGTTTATGTTTGTAGGCAATGTGCCATACATTTTCCTTCTCATAATATCTATAATTATCATTCTAAAGGTATGAAAATGTGAATCTAATAGAATAGAAACAATGTAATGCAATATCTAAAACTCACATTCACACTCACTCAATAAAGCTTAAGATATATGCATAAACCAAATGATTAACAATAATACCATAGTAAAGAACTTATATTGCTCCATTGTTATTTGGTATTCTCTTAAATGCTTGATGTATATTTGTTTTGATAGTTTCTAGCATGAATTTTATTTCATCATGATAGTATGAAGGCTTGATGCTTGATGCTTGATGCTTGATAGATGCTTGATAATGATAATGATATTGGCTAGCTCAAGCATATGATCATAATGTATGCTCAAAGATCGTGATCTTGTAATTGAATGCTAGCTAAGGATAAATGAATGAGTGAAGGTCTTATGCATATGCCTCACTTAACAGTTCATCAATAGTGGAGATTAATTAGAGAGATCAACGGATGATAATTTTTTTGAAGTGAGTAGGACTTATAATGCACATGGATTGATGAGGTGGTAGGATAGGGAAGGGTGCAAGATGAATATAAGAAATAAATTAAGTATTAATTTTATTTATTTGAGGTGGTTATATAACTATTTAAAATTTATTTAATTTTGAGAGGGTGTGCTAATTATTTTATTATGAGAGAAAAACTAATTAAATAACAATTAATAGTGATATTAAATGATAAATTAATTAAATAAAAAATGCTGGATAGAAAAGGATAACGAAATAATTATATAATAAAAAATATTTAATTAATATAGGAAAAAATAGCTTAATTAAATAATTTTTAAAAAAAATTAATATGGATGGAAGAATTAATAAGAAGGTGACCACATGACAAGATGAAAATGCATTAGTCATTTTAAAATGTCTTCATTTTGTTGGAAACCATTGAAAATATTTATTTGTTTTCAAGACAACATGAAATGGAGAGTTTTACAAACTTGTTGAATTGATTTTTTATTGTCCCATAGATTTATATATTTATATTTAAAAAACTAATTCAACCTTACCCAAGGCTCAAATTTTAGATCATTCATAGTTCAAAATCATAGTAGAGAGGATTCTCATCATGAGATTAGACTATTTGTCCAACCAATTATTCAACCCGAATACAATATATAAACTGATGAGCAAATAATGTTATTCTTGACCATTTTTGCACTAAATAAATAAATTGATATAATAGAATAAGAATTAGTTAAGATAGTTAAAATTAAAAAATTATGAATTGATAAATTAAAATATTATTTTAAAAATATGATACTTGATTTTAATAACTAATTATTTATAAACAATTCAATATATAAATAATTTTTGTAAAATTTATACTCTCTAATATGCTATTTAAGTTATATTTTGCTAATATCGGTGTAACCCTTGCGCCTTGTTCGATGCAAGTGTTAGTTAACATAAATGGAAAAAGGACCCTTGTGCTTATAATTTGATGGTCTATATGGTCATTTGTCTACTTTTGAACTATATATGACAGCTTAATTGTTTTGGACTGTATAATTTGACTTGCTATATTTTTATAAATGTGTATATATGACATTCTAATTTACTAATAAACTGTAAAAATTAATTACAAGTAATATAGTATTCTAATTTATAATATAAATATATATTATTTTAAAATATTAATTATTAAAATTTAAATTTATTTAAAATATTATAAAATGATAGGATATAATTGCTTCTAATTTTTAAAATATTTTAATATAAATTTTTAGAAAGAAAATGTATTTTCTTATATGAATTTAAAATCTTAGTTAATTTAATTTTAAATATTTTATTAAAATTTTCCTAAATTTAAATTTAGAAATGTGTTTATGTTTTTAAATGATAGCATATAGTTGTTTCTAATTTTTAAAATATTTTACCATGAATTTTTAGAATAGTTGTTTCTAGAATATTTTACCATGGATACTATTGTCCAAGCATAAATATGATGTTTAGTTGTAATAGAGGAGTAATAGTCATTTATCTAGTCATTTATTTAGTCATTTCTATTTGTGTGACTAATTATTTAGTTGTGTTTCTTACTCGATTACCAAATTAGTCATTTATTTTGTCATTTATAGCTATGTTGCAAAAAATGACTAGAATTTAATCATTTTTAGCTGTCGTGAGTATAAGTTTTAGTCACTTGGTCATGTATTTGCCATATTTCTACTAGTGCAACATCACCTGCCCAATTAACATCATTATAAGCACATAACATGAAATCATCACTCTCCGGATACCACGAGCCATAGTAAGTTGTCCCCTTCAAGTATCTGAAAATCCTCTTCATAGTAGTAACATGACTTACTTTAGGATCAACTTGAAATCTTGCACAATATTTGGTCTAGTCTGAGTCAAGTATAGAAATCCACCAACCATAGATCTATACAATGTCTTATTAACTTCCAGAGATTCATCATGCTTAGAAAACTTGCATCCAATCACCATAGGAGTTCCAATAGGTTTGGAGTTATCTAACCCAAACTTCTTCAAAAATTCCTTCACATACTTAGATTGAGAAATGAAAATGCCTTTATCAATCTATGTAATCTATAATCCTAAGAAGAATTTCATCTCACCTATCATAGACATCTCAAAATATTTTTTCATATCATCAACAAACCTCATATTCAAATCATCATCTCCTTTGAAAATAATGTCATCTACAAAAAAATCAACACTCAAAATTTTGTCATTATTGTAGGATTTTGCCAAGATCAAGGGCACAATGAAAAGCATAAAAGAGAGACAATAGAATGACAAGAACAAAACCGTATTCTCATCAATATGCAAAATGATCAACTGGATTAACCAATACAATGAATATAGGCCTGCTTATATAGGCAAGGCCATATGGATGTACGAGCACACAATTATGACATGTGGCTCAATGAGAAACAAGGGTAGGTAAGAAATACTAGGGGTAGGTAGGAGAAACAATCTAATATTCCACAAGAGGTGGATGACCCACCGAATGTGGAGTGTAACAGCAAAATAAGACCACAAAAGGTGGAATTTCTCCTACAAGCTCTATCCCTATGTGCACACTTCCCTAAGTGTCTCAAATCCAAACTACGAAGAGATGCATTATCCTAAGTTAACTTAAGTAAAGTGTAATAATATCCAAAATGAATATTTATTTACACCAACACCCCCCCTTAAGTGCAACTTAGGGGAATGAAGACTCAAGTCAACAATGCAAGATGGGTCCCGGCTACTAGGCCATGATAGGTACCCATGTACAATATGCAAATGCAAGCAAAACTATGCAATGCAATCTCTCACAAACGGAGAAAGGGAGAAAACCTAGTGGGAAAAAACTCTCCCCCAAAAGAGAGATGAAAGTACAAAAGTCTCTCAAAGAAGAAAGACAAAACCTCAAAGAGGAAAAAGTCCTCCCCATAAGAGAGGAAGGAGAAGTCAGCTGACCCCCCCTAATGACACATCCCACACCCCCAAGAGAGCTCACAACTGCTAGAACTTACTCTCGGTGAAAGGTTTAGTGAATATGTCAGCAACCTGCTCTGCTGTAGGACATTACTACAAATCAATGACCTACTCCTGAATGAGCTCTTGGATATATTGCATATGAATCTCGATGTGTTTGGTCGTTCTTCGAGATTGCAATAGCACTCTGATTGTCGCCATGTAGAATTGTCGGCCGTGGAGTGGTGAATCCAAACTCTGTGAGAATTTGCTGGAGCCAAATGGTCTCAGTTGCTGTGTTAACAGCACCTCGATACTCAGCCTCGGTCGGAGAGAGAGCAATAGCATGTTGCTTCTTGCTCTGCCAACAAATGGGGCCCGAACCAAGGTGAAAACTGTAACCAGAAGTAGACTTACGATCATAAAGATCGCCAGCCTAATCGGAGTCTGTGTAACCAACCAAGCAAAGTCTTGTGCCTGCTGCATAGTGAATCCCATAGTGATGTGTACCCTGGATGTAATGAAGGATGTGTTTGGCGGCTTTCCAATGAAGCTCATGTGGTTTTTGCATGAAGAGGGAAACAATGCCAACTGCAAATGAAATATCAGGGCGTGTATGGGTCAAGTAGATGAGACTACCCACAAGCTGACGATACAAAGTGGCATCAACTGGTGAAGAAGAACACTGAGCCTCAAGCTTGACTCCTAAAAGAAAGGTAGTCAGGGCAGGCTTACAATCAGCCATATGAAAGTGTGCAAGTAGATCAAGAGCATACTTGGGCTGCGATAGTGTAATCCTGGAAGGTGACTATGAAATCTCTATCCCGAGAAAGTAGTACAAAAGAGCCAAGTCAGTCATAGCAAATCTTTCATGCAAAGCAGATTTGACCCTGCTAATCATGGATGAAGTACTCCCTGTAATGATCAAGTCATCAACATAGAGCACAAGTATCAAGTGAGAGTCATCCTGTCGCAAAATGTAGACATTCAGATCAGAATGACACCTGGTGAACCCTACGGAGAGAAGAAAGGAATCCATCTTGGCGTACCAAGCCCTAGGGGCCTGCTTAAGGCCATAGAGAGATTTCCTTAGTCTGCAAACCAAGGAAGTATCCTGGATGAAACCCTATGGCTGCTCCATATAAATCTCCTCATCAAGATCACCATGAAGAAAAGCACTCTTCACATCCATCTGATGTACAGCCCAACCATGAGCTGCAGCAATAGCAAGTGTCAAACGAATGGAGTTCATCTTGGCTACGGGTGCAAAGGTCTTAGTATAGTCAACACCTGCAACCTGAGAGAAACCTTTCGCAACAAGCTGAGCCTTATAATTATCCACACTACCATCCACTGCAAACTTGGTCCAATAGATCCACTTACATCAAACCATCTTTCTCCCCTTAGGGAGATGGACTAAATCCCATGTGTTGTTCCTCATCAAGGAACTATACTCTTCCTCCATAGCTTGGTCCCACTTAGGAACCCCTAATCCTTCCCTAAATGTCTGTGGATCGGAAGTGGTAGCAATGAATGCATGTGGTAGATCCTGATGCTATGATCGAGTTCTTCATGTATCTGAAGGATCCCCAACAAGGGAACCCGCAGACTCAAGTGTCTTTCAAGCCCAATGAGGTCTAGGTGGAGGTGGAGAACGAGGCTCTTCAACTGCAAGTGGACCCTGTGGAGGTGTAACCCTATGAGTCAGAGTTGAAGGAGTCTCATCATCCGAATCATTAACATCACTATCCACAATGGAGGAAGGTGGAGGAGGTAGAGAGGCTAAGCTAGGAGAGCTTTCCTCAAAGTGAACACTCCTCTCAATGAACACCTCATGTGTCTCAGGATCCATCAATCTATATGCCTTAACACCCTCAAGATATCCAACAAATATGCAAGGCCGACTCTGAGGTTCCAATGCCTTGCATTTCTGTGGAGGTACTCGAGCCCATGCTGGACACCCAAAGACTCTGAAATGTCTCACAATCAGTTTCCTACCAGCCCAAGCCTCAAAAGGAGTAATACCTTGTAAAGCTTTGTGAGGAACCAGATTCTGGATGTGTGTGGCACAACTGATAGCCTCTGCCCAAAAGGCAGGATCAAGAGAACATGCATGTATCATACAGCTAGCCATTTCTTTGAGAGTTCTATTCTTGCATTCTGCAACCTCGTTCTGCTGTGGAGTGTATGCGACAGAATGTTGAAGATCAATCCCCTCAAATGTACAAAAATCCTCAAGTCTTTTGTTCACATATTCCCTTCCATTATCTGTATGAGGAATCTTCACCACTTTTCTGGATTGCTTCTCCACACGAGTCTTGAAGTCCTGAAATCTGTCAAATACTTCACTCTTATGAATAAGAAAGTAGACCCAAGTGAAGCGGGAGTAGTCATCAATGAAGGTGAGGACATAGCGGGCCTTGCTAAATGAAGGTGCTAGAAATGGACCTGCTACATCGCTGTGAACAAGTTGAAGAACTTCCAAAGCTCTCTAAGCTTTCCCTTTATCAAACTTATCCCCAGGATGCTTTCCCATGGAACAACCTGAACATACACCCTCTGAAAAACTGATTCGAGGTAGACCTGTGACCATGTCTTTAGTGCTGAGCTGTTGAAGATAGTGATAGTTGAGGTGACCAAACCACTCATGCCATAGCTTACTTTCTAAATTTGAATGAGTAAGCAAGGCCCTAGAAGGTGAACTTGGCACAAAGTGGGAGAATGAATAAAGCCTTGACTTGTCATTGACTTGTCCCATTGCTACCAAGGCATCATCATCAAGTTCCTTTACCACAATTGAATCTAGTGTAAACTCAACCTTTTTCCCATTCCCATAGTGAGTGATTTGGTAGATAGAGAGAAGGTTGGTAGACAAGTTAGGAACATAGAGAACATTATCAAATGTTCCATCATCCATGTCAACTGAACCTTTCCCTTCAACCTCTACATGTGTATCATTACCTATGTAAATGCGAGGTACCTTAGATGGCTCCAATGAAGAAGACTACTCCTTTGTAGAACCCGTGTGATATGAGGCACTTGAGTAAAGTATCCATTGTTGTGAAGAACCTGTTGTAGCCACAAATTCTTGCCCTTTTCCCTTAGAATGTGAGGAAGAGGAAGGAGATGAATCCTTCTTGGTGTAGGCGGATGGCAAGTTGATGTTGTTTTTCTTAAGAAGATTAGTTAACTCATCAACTTGCTTTGCATGGCATCGATGCTCATCATGGCCATACTTCTTGCAATATGCACAAGTTGGTTTATCCTTCTTAGGTGGTGTCCCCTTCTTGGAAGAGGATGAAAAATCACCTTGTGATGGAGAGGATGATTGTCCTTTTTCCTGGTGTGGCTTAGACTTGGATTGCTTCTTCTTCTTGTTGGAATCTTTGCCTTGACTTCCTTGCTTCCCTTGATTAGCCACCAAATCCTTGGACTTTGAAGACTTGAGAAGCCCCATGTTCAAAAACTTAGATTGTTCCAATATCAACATTTCTATGAAAGCATCAAATGAAGGCATAACATAGGAACTCCCCACTATCAAACGATGAGTTTGGAAGCTAGACACAAATGCTGTATATTCTGGTGCAAGCTTGTCCAACAAGTTGAATATCAACTGAGCATCCTTTTTGTCAATTCCACAATCCTTAAGCTTTGCTCTTAGCTCATTTGCTTTGGTGACATAATCTTGGATTGTATCAAAACTCTTGGGATCCAAGTTGGTGAGCTCATTGTCAATCTTGTAACCTCTAATTTCATCAACTTGACCATACAATTTCTGAAACATATCCCAAGCCTCTTTGATTGTTGTACACTTATCAATGTGAAAAATGAGGTCATCTGATACATACTTGTGCAAAGTTCCAAGAGCCATGCAATTCTTTGTGAGCCATTCTAACTGAGCATTAGGATCAGCCTTAGGATCAGGTGGTCCTGCCATTGTTCCATCTATGTAATGCGTGAGACCTTTTTCCATTAATTTACTCCATACTTTAATTTTCCATGATGCATAATTATGTGGAGTTAAAGGTGGAAATTTATGAGGACTCATTGCAACAAAAATGAAAGAGCACAAAGAGAGGCACAACCACACAAGACACCCCCCCAAATTCACTCAATCAAAGAACCCCCCCAAAAGTGATGATTTGGCACTTTATAATTAGTGTGTATACAATGGGCCACTTGCAACAAATGGCAAAGTGGGCTTCTGATTTCAATTTTACAACTGCCTCAATAAGGCCAAAAGAGATTCAAACTAATAATGCAAGAGATCTAAACTAAGATCCAAGCAATTTACAAGTACCTAATAGGCCAAATAAGACCAATTCTGAAAGTACAACTTCCAATCAAAATCCCTAAAATCTGATCATAGATTATGAAAGTAGATGAAAAAACATGCACTTTAAAAAAAAACAGCACTTGAAAAGGATGTTGTATGAGCTCAAACGAGGCCTTTGAAATTGCAGAATTGAAATTTTAGCCCAGATCACTGCGAAGATCATGAAATTTTAGCCCATTTCAAAAAAAATTGCACCAAAAAAGGAGCAAAAATGAGCAAGATATGGCCTTTCAAAGTTGAACTGCAAAACTGAAAAGCTCAATGAAGAGGGGGTCAAAAAATTTCAAAAGTCTGCTGATGTGGCATTGACATCAGCAATTTACGGGCTTAAATTTGATGGCCGTATGACCATCGCAAAAACTTCACCTCCCTACTAATTGGGTGTCCGTACCGTACGGACTGCTGATGTGGCGCGGTGACTGGGTAGCTGATTGGGCTACTGATGTGGCGATGATTGGGCGTACGGTTGTTGACTATGGGCCAGTGGCCACCTGCCACATGGCGGGCCTGGGTCCATCGGTCTAGAGGACTGCTAGTGGGAGGAAAGCGTCGCCGGGAGGAGAAGGGTGGCGGGACACTTGCAGGTCGCTGGAGAGCCGGGGCGGCGGTAGGCATTGGTGTCGGAGGGCAGGCGGCGGGAGTCTACAAGTCACCGGAGGGCCAAGCCAGTGGGAGGCTGTAGGCGCGGCGGCCGGCGGTGTGTCTGGGCGGCCCGCGGGAGGTGTACGGCGGCAATGAGAGGCCTGGGCATTACGGCCGAGGAGAGTACGAACCCTGCAAAGCCTGCAACAAATGCAGGTACGGAGAGCACGGGGTGGGGGTTTGCGGACCCCCCAAAAAAAAAATTTATTTTTATTTTTTCCAAAAGATTTTTGATCAGCCCCTTTTTTTTTCGAAATTTTTTTTTATTTTCAGAAAATATGAAATTTTTTTTTCAAAATCCATACAATAATAGCCAAAATGGGCAAAAAAAATTTCTCACCAAAATAGGTCGACTTTATAGTCGAAATTCATGGAAATGGCCTCCCTGATTCAGTTGTACGATGCCCTCAAAAAATGAAGATCCCCAAATCCGAAAATTGAAGCCTCCAAAATGTATCCAAAAAACTAATCAATGAAGCCCTATAGGCTTTGATACCATGTAGGATGTTGCCAAGACAAAGGGCACAATGAAAAGCATAAAAGAGAGACAATAAAATGACAAGAACAAAGTTGTATTCTCATCAATATGCAAAATGATCAACTGGATTAACCAATACAATGAATATAGGCCTGCTTATATAGGCAAGGCCATATGGATGTACAAGCACACAATTATGACATGTGGCTCAATGAGAAACAAGGGTAGGTAAGAAATACTAGGGGTAGGTAGGAGAAACAATATAATATTCCACAAGACGTGGATGACCCACCGAATGTGGAGTGTAACAACAAAATAAGACCACAAAAGGTGGAATTTCTCCTACAAACTCTATCCCTATGTATGCACTTCCCTAAGTGTCTCAAATCCAAACTACGAAGAGATGCATTATCCTAAGTTAACTTAAGTAAAGTGTAATAATATCCAAAATGAATATTTATTTACACCAACAATTATCAACCTTAAAGTTTAAATTACTATCAACAATACCTTTACAATATCCCAACTTAATCAAATACATGTCCAATCTAGCATACCAAGCTCTAGGGGCTTGCTTAAGTTCACATAGTTCTTTCTTCAATCTACATACAATGTGTTCTTCATCTGATAATGAAAACCCATCTAGTTGCTCAATGCAGACTTCCTCTTCCAAATCACCATTCAAAAAGTAATCTAATATACCTTGAAATTCTTATAAGCAACATATGCAAGAAGTAATCTAACAACTTCAATTCTAGTTACCGGAGGAAAAGTCTCCTCATAATCAATTCCTTTCATCTGTGAATATCTCTTACATACTCATCTTGCTTTATTTTTAACCACTTCACCAGCTTCATTCAATTTATTTCTGAATACTCATTTGGTACCAATCACATTCTTGTCTTTTGGTCTTAGAACAAGTTCCTATGTATTGTTCTTTTCAATTTGGTTCAACTCTTCTTTTATAGATTTTATCCAATTCTCATCTTTACAAGCTTCAGGAACATCTTTAGGCTCAATCTTGGAAATCAAACATATCTCTTCAGCAACAATCCTTCTCCTAGTCATCACACCATTATTTTTATCATGAATAATCTGATTCTCTGAATGATTTAATCTTACATACCTCAGAGTCTTCTAATTATTCTGATTCTCAAGTTCTTGAACTTCTTCACGGACAGCAACAATATCTAGATTAATTGTCTTCAACAAATCATTCTTCTTTAGGTTCTCATTGTGCACTTGCTTTGAAATAACATCCTGATCATCAAACTCAAACTCATTCTTGTATGCTTTGATCTTCTTTCCATGACATTCATAAACCTTCACATTTGTAGTTTCCATTACCTTTCCAACCTCTTATTATCACACCAATAGGCCTTGCTCTTACTAGAATAACACAAGAATATTCCTTCATCACATATTCCATCAAACTTTCCTATATCCTCATCTCTTTTGATATAACATTTCTTCCAAAAATTCTAAAATATCTAACTGTAGGAACATGACCAAACCATAACTCATAAGGAGTCTTACACGAGTAACCTTTTTTATGCTCCCGGTTGAATGTGTATTGTCATCTAATTCCATGCTTTTCACAAAATGAATCAAACTCACTGGGTGTAAATTCTCCTCCTTTGTCAGATCTAAGACATTTCAACTTCAATCCTGTCTCTGTCTCCACCTTAGGTTTGAATATCTTGAATTTGTCTAGTAATTCTGATTTCTCCCTTATAAAAGTAACCCACATCATTCTAGAATACTCATCAATCAATAACATGAGATATCTATCACCCTTCATACTTATTACTTGTGTAGGACCACACAAGTCAGTATGCACAAGATGTAATAAACTATTAGATGTATACTGCTTACTCTTGAATAAAATTATTGTTTTCTTTCCCAACTGACATTCTTTACATACTGGATTAGAAGGTTTCACAATCTTAGGAAAATCTTAACAACTTAAGTATAACTTATTTTAACCATGAAGTCAAAATTAACACGACACATCCTTCTATGCCACAACCAACTTTCATCTATCTGGGGAATCAAACAACTTTTCTCACCGGCATTGAAATGAAATATGTTACCTTTAGTCTTAGTTCCCGATGCAATCTCTATATTGGAGGCGTTCACAATCTTGCATTTCCATTCTTCAATTGCAAATCATATCCCTTATCAACCATCTGTCCAGCACTCAAAAGATTATGCTTCAAATCTTTAACATATAAGATATCATTAGTATTATGCTTACCATCAAGAGAAATAGAACCTTTACTATGAGTTACACAAGCTTATTATCTACAAATCTCACTATACCCTCATCATACTATTAGGATAAACGGTGAATAACTGAGAGGGGGGAGGGTTGGGTGAATCAGTTGTTAACATATTATAATATTTAATCCATAATACAACCTTAAACAAATCAAGTATCGATAAAGCACATACAAATGGTGACAGAAACTGATACCAGTAAACAATACAACTTAACATTTAACTAGATAATCAATGCAAACCAACCATACCACATAATACCATGATTTGTACATGAAAAAATTGGAAAGGGAAAAACCACAGTGGGAAGCCTCCCCACAGTCAGATGATACTTCTACAAAAAGTATGGGTTACAATGAGGGGCCTGCACTTGCAGAAAGGCACACTGCCTAGAGCGTACTGCTCATTACAAAATAGTCTCACTGACTACAGAGTTTAAAACTACCTCAAGAAGAATGAACAACAATCTAATAAAGTGAACTGCAAGAGATAGCATCTACCATGCTTGATTATAGTCCCAATTAAGCTCAATGCCAGAGGACTAAATCCTCTTCTAAATCCAATTCGATCACCAATGATCGACCAACTCCTCTATCTGAATGATATTACAATATTTGCACATTACAATCCTTGTCCATGACCTTTTTCACAACCATGATACTCTACAAAGAGTTTTTACCTTTTATTTATACAAACCCGAAGGCCAAAACCAATTAGGTCTGCCACCTAAAAGATATTACAATATAAATTCATATTACAATGATATGCCATGTCAGATTAAGATCAAAACAATAATAACAAATCCATAGAATATCCCAAAACATCCTAGTAACGTGAAGAGTACATGTTAGCACAATACCGGTCCATAACCTAGATAGGTACCAAACCTATTCTGAGTCCATCATGCCAAAGAAATGTCTTCAAGAAATTGAAGCATGATCAAAGAACATCTTGAGCATCCTAAAAACCATCTGAAATCTGCACCAACACCACTTATGCATACTGTCAATATTCCTCAATGAAAGCTCTGCTGGTAAAGCCTTGAACCAATGCCGGTAAGGGTTTACCAGAGTGTGTAACATCATCTGATTACCAAGTCCATACCATCTAACCAAGACATCTAACATGTGAAATAAAACATATCCCATAGATCAAAACATGCCGGAAGTGTTCAACAAATAGTCTAATCTGTCGATAACCATCCATAACAACTATTATTGACATCAATGCAATACATATTCAATTCATCCATAATGCCAACAATCTACCCCTTTGGCATTGATGGCAACACTAGATGTGAAAAAATATCTAAGTACCAATAAATTCCAAACAAGTCTCCCCTTGTGGAAGACAACCAACAATCAATAGCTCTCCCCCTGTGAATGATATCTCTGTAAGGTTTTGAATGATTTTTCACATTACTATCACTCCCCCTTTGACATCAATTCTAGAAATCTGACAAAAATATCAAAGCAATTATATAAACCTCTGAATCTCAAAGCTAACTACTCCTCCTGAGTAGTTCCACCACTCATCAATACCAAAATGAATAATGTCTCTGATAATACATGTCGGACTGATGACAAATTGCATCAATCAAGTCTCTGCTGGAGGGGCAAAAACCCCTAGCCTATCTCTCAAATACTCAAATGATTCTCTAGACAATAGTTTAGTGAATATGTCTTCAATCTGTTCTTTAGTGTTCATATAAACCAATTTAACTTCCTTTCCTTCAACCTTGTCTTTCAAAAAGTTATACTTTATTGATATATGCTTAGTCTTAGAGTGAAATACCAAATTCTTAGACATGTCAATAGCCGCAGAGTTATCAAAGTAGATAACTACCGGTTCACTACAATTTACCCTGATATCCTTCAACATTTACTTCATCCACAAGACTTGAGTGCAATTAGTTGTTGCTGCAACATACTCAGCTTTTGCAGTAGATAAAAGATGCATGACTGTTTTTTGTTGATCCATGAAACCAGTTTCTTTCCAAGAAAGAAAGCTCCACCAGAAGTGTTCTTCCTGTCATCAGTATCACTTGCCCAATCTAAGTCTATATACGCAAATAAAGTAAAATCATCATTCCTATAATACCATAAGCCATATTTTGTTGTACCTTGCAAATATTGGAATATACTCTTTACTGCACATTCATGATTTTCTTTTAGATTACTTGGATATCTTGAAATAATACTTATTGCATTCATAATATCTAGTCTAGTCTGTGTCAAATATAATAGACCACCAATCATAGATTTATGCCTTGTCAGATTTACTGGTGTAGAAGTATCCTTGATAAATAATGTCGCACTTGTCACCATAGGAGTACTTATTGGTTTGGAATTATCCATACACCATTTCTTCAATAATTCCCTCGGATACTTAGTTTGATAGATAAAAATGCCTTTATCAGTTTGAGTAATTTGCAAACCTAAGAAAAATCTCATTTCACCAATCATGGACATTTCAAATTCATTCTTCATATTGTTAGCAAATTCCATGCACAATTTATCTTCTCCTCTAAAAATGATATCATCAACGAATACTTCAATAATTAGAATATCATTGTTAGTGATCTTATAATATAAATTACTATTAGCACTGCCATTAGTAAAACCAAGCTTCAAAAGAAATTTATCCAACCTTGCATACCAAGCTCTAGGAGCCTATTTCAATCCATATAAAGCTTTCTTCAATCTGTAAACCATATCTTTATCATTTGTTAATGAAAATCCATCACATTGTTCAATGTATACTTCTTCCTCAAGTTCACCATTCAAAAATGCACATTTGACATCCATTTGATAAACCTTATAGTTCTTATAAGTTGCATAGGCAAGAAATAGTCTAAAAGCTTCAATTCTAGCTACTGGTGCAAAAATCTCACCATAATCAATTCCTTCCATTTGAGAATATCCTTTACAAACCAATCTAGCCTTTTTTCTTACAACTTTACCATTCTGATTTAGTTTATTTCTAAAAACCCATTTAATTCCAATAACATTCTTATTTTTAGGCCGAGGAACTTGTTATCACAGAGGATTGCACCCATGATGCTAAGTGCGAAACCAAGCAATCCTGTGAAACATGGAAACACCTTCAAGCCCGTGCATTGCTAAAGTTGAAGGTGAATCTCTAGGTTATGGGTCGGCTTCCCTTGAATCCCTCCTAAAAGTAAAAACTGATGTGGAAAATACTACAAGAATAATGTGAAAGTACAAAAAAACTACAATTAAACTAGGAGGTGATACACCAAAATTGTAATGGTAATAGCCTAAAATTCACAAAAATATGATAGAACTTCACCCACACAAAGTAATTTAACTCTCCAACCACATAAATATTTCCTAGGAAGGCCAAGGAGAATGTAAATTTGGAAGGAAAAACCAGTTTTTACAACCAAATTGACAAAATACCCCTTTTGCACAACCTAAAACATGTGATTATACGAAAAGAAGAAGATACATGCACCTAAAAGAGACTAAAATTCGAAGGTTTTAAATTAAAAAATAGTAAATGAACATACACAATTAAATGAAATTCAAAGGTTTTAAATTAAAACATAGTAAATGAACATAAATGAACATGCACAATTACCAAGGCAAATATATGAAACTCTGAAGTATCAAAGGAAATCTGCTATAAAACTAAAATACTAAAGTGCTGAGATACAATGCTTTTTTGAAAAAATGTGTATGAAAAAAAAGAAAGAACTAGACGGAAAAAGAAGGAGAGAGAGAGAGAATAGATAGAACCCATCATGTACATCTCCTTCAAAAAACCTTAATAGAACAATCTGCATGAGATAAAGCCTTGGGCGAATTTGCCTAAAATAGCCTAAAAAACTCATGTATAATCCTGCCGAAAATAGCCTCCAATGCTCAAAATATGCCTCTAACTGATGCTACATGGAAAAGTCACTCCTTTGCTGAAAAAAGAACTACCACAATGCCCAAGATAGCTCTCAAAAAGCAAACCCCTATCTGAAGATCTTGCATGCCCCGTTGTGCCAAATATAGAACTGAAAAAACAAATACTCCCCTCTTAAAGTTGCATGACGTATACTGCCAAATATAGCTCCCTGAAAAAAAAAAAAAAAAAACTCTCTCTGAAAATAGAACTACCACTATCAATCTACATGAATTCAGCTAAATATAGCCACAAAAATATCCCCCCCTTTGAAATTGGATGCGTAAAATGATATCAAGAAGATTAGATAAAAATATCCTCTTTTGTTGTAAAGTCTGCATGCAACTTTATTCTTTTCTCTTAATATTTTTAATATAAATTAATTATAATAACTAAGATAATTATTATAATAATATTATATTAAAATATAAGTGAAAGTATATAATATATAAAAGAAGCAATTGAATTATGAAAATATATTAAAACAACTTTTATTAAGACTTTTATTTATTATTTGTCTTCATAAAAGCTATTTTAATATTCTCATTTAAAGGTTTTCGCATTTAAGCTTCTTCAATTAATTCTTGACCATGAAATTGTTTTTATGCATGATTTGCCTTTTTCTAAAAACAAAAATTAGTGCATGTGAATAGAAATAAAAAAACTCTAAAAACATGGCATTATTTTACTTTGCAATTTATGGAGTGAGTTCTACCGCCATGCACTGCTATGGAAATGGAAACTAGAGCTTGAATTGGATTGTGGTTGCTATTGAGACTCCAAGACTCCAACATTGAGCATTCTTCGCATGATTTATGAGCACAGTGCATGTTATGAGATTTTATTTTTAGTCATTTTCTTTGAAAGAAAAAGTGCAGTTGTCCTGTTATTTTCTATGTATTTGCATGTGTAGGGTTTTATTGTCCTCTGTGTATACATAACGTCATGATGTGCCTTATGTTGGCTTTGATGATTTCTTGACAGTGATTGCTTTGTGATTTTAATAAGCCCATGTTATCATGCCATCCTTCGCTCTGATTATTTTTTAAACTCTGCCCTAGCATTATGTATTACCTCAGTAATTGTTGTATTAATGATGACCCAAAATCAAGGTTCTTTCATTTCATCTGTCTCGGTGGTGCAAGCTTTGGTTATGAAGTTAAACATTGTCTTTAGCTGAAACTATATCATCTTATCTCTAATTCTTTGGCTTCTCTTATGTTGGCTAGTAATGGTGGCCCTAAGCTCGCATTATATGATTATTCTAAAGACGCCCGAAGCTGATAATGATCACTTCCTTTGTGTTGTGGCTTAACGATAATGGCTGCCCCTTTGAATATGAAATGATATCATCTTTTTAGATCATTTCAAGACTTTCTTTTATAACTGTGAAAGTATAGTTCACTATTCGTGTAGCTGATAATCCGGTCTCTATTTGATGATCACCATTTGTACCTCAAAGTTGGTTGTGAAAGGTCCTACTATTTAGTATCATTGTGATTGTAATTTTTGTATATTGACTATTAGAACCCTTCTGTAGAGATGCTATGACACTCTCATTGGTTGGGTTTGCTCCTTATTATATTGGACAATATGCTGGTAATGACTGTCATGGCAAAATGAACACTACTCCTTTGACTATTTTAACTTGTTCTTGCACATAACCTACTCAATCTAATAGATTTTCCTCTTTTTTGTATGTGATATGATCTTGTGCCTTTTCTAATGAATATGATTGCTCTGTGAATAGTTTATTAGCAGAAGATACTCTGACCGTGACCTCGACTGAAACTCGGAATGCTTTGTTCATTATTACCTTATTGATTCCAATAACATTGACCCTTTCTTTGGTTGCTTTGGTTCAAATCTCTTATTCATTGCTTATGTATGAGGTCATTGCATCATTGATACGTTGTGCTAATGATTACCAAATGATGAATGATGGAATTAAAATTACCTCTTAAGGATTTCCATGATTATCACTGTCATCATTATTTTTTTCAAACACTGTATCCTTGCTTGGTCTTGATCCTTTTGTGGATATGCACTGTGATGATCACTGGTTTTTAAATAGCCTCTCTTCACTGGGACTGCAATTTCTGCACTTGGCGTCATTCTTTCCATCTTTGGTTGTAGCTTCTTGGGGTACCATAGCATTGTTGTCACTGTATATTTACCATCTCACCATGCTTTTGGTCACCAAATTGCTCCTTCATGGTGTCTGAGATTGCTCTTTTATACCATCATTGTCATGATGTTATTGTTATGACTGTATATTACTATGTAATATCTCCATTCAATCTTAATATCTTGCCGGTATGATTGATTTTTTTATTGCTCTATGAGTGTTGGAAAGATCTGCCTATTAAGAGTTAATGATGCATTGACTGTGGATACCTTGGTTGGCCTGAAAATACACCTTATTTGCCCCCTTTTAGACTGGTGAAGATTTATCCAGATCCGTGAACTGGGTTTTCACGATATTTTTTGGGTCATTACATTTTGTAGTCTTCTAAATTTTGTATAAAATTCCTCAAAATCCCATTCTGTGTTTTCACAATGTCACCAAAACACTATGACTGTATATTAAGATTTTCCCTTTGATTTGCAATTTCATCTTTTGAATATTGTGATGACTGTTATTTATTAGTGTTAGGCAAACTGAGCTACATGACTTGTTTGAATAATGGTAAATGTGGTCTTGTTTTCGATTGATATTTATACCCTCATATAATGGTCTATGAAAACTTTCAATTTTCTTTGATTGTTCACTTTGATGTATTTACCCTTGACAATGATTTTGCAATATTGATCCATGGATTCTCTTATACATGACTGTCCTTGAATATATCTCCATGATTTGACAATTCTAACCTATAAATTATGACTATAACTCTATGTATTTCTTTAAGGACTGCATTTGTGATATCCATATCTACACATTTCTTTCATGATCTTTGATTTTTCTGTAATAGCAAAACTCTATATCAGACCTCTTTGTTGTAGCTGCTCACTGGTCTTTTGTTAACCAGGTCTTTAACAGATGAAACTAAGATCATTGTTATATCTCAGAGTGTTCTATGCTTGTGTGATATGCAGTTATTGAGGATTTCTATAATACTGCCTCGAATACTTTTAGACTGCAAATTTTTACCTTCCTATAGCTCATATTTATTTTCTATAGGGCTTCACATTTGCACCCTCATTGTCTTCAGAGTATACCCCTTCTTTTTGTATGAAGGCACTTCCATATAATACCATCTTTTGTATATGCCTTTGATTGAAAATGTGATGCTCTATTAATTGCTTTGAGTGTAAAACAAGATGATCATCTCTGTTACTATCTTCTTTAGGGTCTGAGACTGTTAATACTCTTCATCAGCTGCAACAATATTTCTTTGATTTGTTTTGTATCAAGGCCTTTATCATGGATTAGCCCACTTATTATTTATTCTAAGATCATCATAATTGATATGATTAAATTATTAACTATTTGTGCCACTATTAATGTAGCCTTCTTATCAATGAAGGTGCTCACTGTTTTAGCCTTGTGCATACTTAGTTGACTATTTCTATCGAGACCCACTGTTACTATGAAGTTTTTAGCCTTCTTATAAATGAAGGTGCTCACTATTTTAGCCTTGTGCATACTAAGTTGACTATTTCTATCGAGACCCATTGTTACTATGAAGTCTTTAGCCCTTTGGTAGGGCTTTATATGAATGTTCTTTCTTAGAATGTTGTGTGACTACAATAATGTATATTTGGGGTTGTAACAATTTATATCATTGTTTATTGTTGTCTAAAATTTTCTCTTCACACTATTACATGCTCTTTTTTTTGCTTGTATTTCATTGTATTCCTCTCATTCCCTGTCACTATCTTTTGTTCTTAGAACACTATGGGTTGAATCATACTATGGTAATAATGTTGTTGTGAGGACTATATCATGAGGCAAAATCTCTACCATTGATCCTTGACTATTATAATAACCCTGCTCACTGATTTAAGTCTGACCAAAACTGATGTGTTACTTTTACAAGTTGTTCAATGTTCTCTTAAAATATTTATGATCTCTTTAAGTTGTTTGCTGCTCTATGGACTTTTGATTGAGAAAACCTCTAATATTTGTCTTTGAATTGATTATTGTCTTGCTTCTATAGTTACTCATGTGATGGCTCTAGTCATTTGTCAGCCATGGAATATAGTTTTATTCACTATTGCATGTGTTGTCATTGAATGACAATTTTTACAGTCATTGAGTGACAGTATATGGGACTATGGATGTGATTGTACCTGATGTCTAGCAATTGATTAGTGTCACCTTGTGAATCATGACTTGTATGCTGACCTCAACTGCTTCGGGAGCCTATTTTAACTCATGCATACGTGATATTTCTAAACTGAAACCTATATCTCCACATGAAACAAACAAGTTAGATAAAAACATGGTTCTCATTGATATCTCATGGCAATTTTTTTGCATTGATCTTCCATGTTTTGAATCTGATATAGTAGGGTATGCACAGTAGGAATAGCTTTATGTATATAGGAGTGAAAGGAATAACCTAGAGCTCTAACCAAATTATTTTTCTCTCTATTTTAGGTCATGTCATGTAGTGGATAGCGAGATGCTTGGATCTACGAAGCTGACCAGAAGACCCTTCTGCAAAACTCATCAACCTATTCAGGAAATGATGGGTTCTTTCTTTCCCTTCTTCCTACATTCTTCTGTTCCTTTTGTGTTTGCATTTCTCTGATCAATGTGATCTTTTCTTAGCTATTCCCATGACTTGTGTGGGATCTTGTGAATACTTTTTTCTTTATAAATAAAGATGTATTACATGCAGATATTTTCTTTCTTGATTCAAACATTTCATATTGTAAATAAGATACTTGTATGGCATACATATGTAGGAGTGAAAGGAATAACCCGAAGCTCTAACCAAATTATTTTTCTCTCTGTTTTAGGTCATGTCATGTAGTGGACAGCGAGATGCTTGGATCTATGAAGTTGACCAGAAGACCATTCTGTAAAACTTATCAACCTATTCAGGCAATGATGGGTTCTTTCTTTCCCTTCTTCCTACATTCTTCTATTCCTTTCGTGTTTTCATTTCTTTGATCAATGTGATCTTTTCTTAGCTATTCCCATGACTTGTGTGGGATCTTGTGAATACTTTTTTCTTTATAAATAAAGATGTATTATATGCAGATATTTTCTTTCTTGATTCAAACATTTCGTATTTTAAATAAGATACTTGTATGGCATACATGTTTATTTACTAAAAATAGTAAACCTGGAAAAAACTGTCTTCCTTTTCTCTGCAATACATAAGACCTATTGTATGTCACCAAAATTTTATAATTTTAAGTGTGATAAAATTTTGGTAATAGAACTAAAGTCCAAGTTTCATTCTTCTCTATCTAATCTAGTTCATCTTCCATAGCCTTTAACCAATGTTTATCCTTACAAGCTTCAATAATAGTTGTCGGTTCAATTTGAGAAATAAGACATACCTCATCATTTGCTAGTCTTCTTCTTGTCATAACTCCCTTGGTCCTATCTCCAATAATTTGATCTTTATAATGATTTAATCTTACATACCTTGGTGTCTTCTGAACTTCAGGTTCACTTCTCTGATCATCAGTCACACTTAAATTTTATGATATTATCAGTGTAACTATTTCAAATTCCTGTACCAGTTGTGTCATTTCTGAATCTATTATGATCATTTCCACTGCCAGTTCCCTATCATATGATATTGATTGATTTCTATACCTCTCATCCACTTTCACATTATCACTCTCCACAATTTTCAATAATCTTTTATTTTAACATCTATATGCTTTGCTTTGAATTGAATCGCCAAGAAATATCCCTTCATCACATCTAGGATCAAACTTTCCATTAGAATCATCTCTTTTGATATAGAATTTACTTCCAAAAATTCTAAAATATTTAATAGTAGGTGTATGTCCAGACCATAATTTATAAGGGGTCTTACCAGTTTCACCTTTGATATGAACTGTGTTAAATGTGTAGAGTGTTGTACTTGCTGCTTCTCTCCAGTAGATATGAGGCAATTTAGCTTCCATCATCATAGATTGTGTTGCATCCAAAATACTTCTATTCTTTCTTTCCACTACTCCATCTTGCTAAGGAGTCTGGGGTGCAGATAACTGTCTCCTTATGCTATTTGTCTCACAATAACTATTAAATTCATGAGAAGTGAATTCACCTCCATGATCTGATCTCGGACATTTGATTTTCAATCCAATTTCTATTTCAACATGTGCCTTAATGATCTTGAATTTCTCAAAAGCTTCATACTTCTCCCTAAGAAAAGTCACCCACATCATTCTAGAATAGTCATCAATAATCAACATGAAATACCTATCATCCTGAAAAACTTCCAGTCCTTGCTGGACCACATAAGTTAGTGTGAATCAAATCAAGTACATCATTAGATTTCTCATGTATAGTCTTAAAAGAACTTCTAACTTGCTTTCCCAATTGGCATTCCTTACATATCAGATTATGAGGCTTCACAATCCTAAGTATATCTCTAATTGCCTTAGTAGAACTGATCTTAACAATACAATAGAAATTAACATGACACAACCTATTATGTCATAACCAACTCTCATCAATACGAGCAATCAAACATGTTTTGCTACCAGCGTTCAAATGAAAGATATTACCTCCAATCTGAATACCAGTTGCGATCTCCAAACCGGTCTTCTTAATGATTTTCCATTTTCTATCTTTAAATTAAAGTTTGAATCCCTTATCAACCAGTTGACCAACACTCAAAAGATTATGTTTTAAACCTTCTACATAATAGACATTGTCAGTGTTATGTTTGCCATCCAAAGAAATAATACCTCTACCTCTGATCATACATGCTTTGTCATCTCCAAATCTAACTTGACGTTCATTGTATTCTTGTAGTGACATAAATTTACTTTAATCTCTAGTCATATGGTGTGAGCATCCACTGTCAATTACCCATTCATCCTTATCTTGAATTTTTGCTACGAGGGCTTTCTCCTCTTTCTTGATAGCTGGTTCCTGTTCATCTTCCTTTAAAGAATAGAGCACCCATTCCTTTCCATTTCTAGATGAACTAGTAGAATCTTCCATCGGTTCATCTTCAGAGTCATCACCTACTCCTTCCTCATCTGCTATGTAGCACTATTTATACTTCTTGAATCTATATTTGTTCTAGTTAGGCTTAAATGATTTCTTAACTCTTTCCTCAAACCTTGCATTCCTTTTAGGATATCTAGAAGCAAAATGACCAATCTTATTACATGAAAAACATTTAAAAGGTGCTTTGGATTTATACTTACTTCCTGTCAGACCTTTAGGTACTCTTTTAGCAAATAAGACTTCAAGTTGCTCAAATTCTTCATCTTCTTTCCTCATGTCTTCTAGTTCTTTTGCATATAGGGCTTTCCAATCACTCTTGCCAATAGATGTTGATGATGATGCATGTAAAGTAGGTTCAAACTTTACAACTCTAGAAGATCCAAATTCTTCAAGTTACAAAGCAGATAATTTATCAATCAGGGAGTCTCTATTAACTAAAGAGTTTGCCATTGTTCTCAATTCATTAATAGTAGTTACCCTCATCTTGTAAGCTAGTTAAAGGGATCTCAAGACTTTGGAAACTATTTCATCTTCACTCAAAGATCATCCACAACATTGAATTCCCATAACAATCTCATTTACTCTTTCCATTAACATAGAAATTATTTGATTATCTTCCATCTTCAAGTTTTCATACCTTACCTGGTAATCATAAAGTTTAGCAATTTTCACAGTAGGGTCACCTTCATTTAGAGTCTACAATTTATCCCACATAACCTTTGTCGATTATTTTTCAATCAATCCCATAATCCATTGATAAGTGAGTGCATGCAAGATGGCTTCCCTAGCTTAGCAATCATTGTCAATTTTCTTCTCCAAGTTTGCACGAGCAAGATTGCCAGATGCCGGATCATAAGGTGTATATCCTTTCTCAGTGATCTCCCAAATATCCTTGCCAAGATATCTAAGATCAGTCTCCATCCTGATCTTCCATATTCCATAGTTTATTCCATCAAGCTTAGGAATTTCTCTTCTAAGAATAGTTACCCAAGGATTAGAAGTGTTATTAACCATAGGATCTACAACAAGCGGTTAAGCTTCTGCAAACAAGAACCAAATCTCTGATACCAATTGTTAGGATAACCGATGAATAGCTAAGAAGTGGGGGTTGAATTAATTTTTAACAAATTATAACATTTAATCCACAATACAATCTTAATCAAATCGAGTACCGGTAAAGCACATACAGATGCCAATAGAAACAGATAGGGGTAAACAATATAACTTAACACTTAACCAGATAATCAATGCAAAGCAACCATAACACATAATACCATGATTTGTACGTGGAAAACCCAGAAAGGGAAAAATCATGGTGGGAAGCCTACCCACAGTTAGATGATACTTCTACAAAAAGTATGTGTTACAATGAGGGGCCTGCACTTGTAGGAAGGCACACTTCCTAGAGCGTACTACTCATTACAAAAGAGTCTCACTGACTACAGAGGTTAAAACCATCTCAAGAAGAATGGTCAACAATCCAATAAAGTGAATTGTAAGAGATAGCATCTATCATGCCTGATTACAACCCTAGTTAAGCTCAATGTCGAAGGACTAAATCCTCTTCTGAATCCAATTCGATCACCAATGATCGACCGACTCCTCTTCCTGAATGATATTACAATATTCGCACATTACAATCCTTGACCATGACCTTTTCCACAACCATGATACTCTACAAAGAGTTTCTATTTTTTATTTATACAAACCCTAAGGCCAAAATCAATTAGGTTGGCCACCTAAAAGATATTACAATATAAATCCATATTACAATGATATGACATGTCGGCTTAAGATCAAAACAATAATAACAAATCCATAGAATATCCCAAAATATCATGGTAACACGTGGAGTATACATTAGCATGATACTGGTCCATAACCTAGATAGGTACTAGACCTATTCTGAGTCCACCACACAAAAGAAATGTCTTCAAGCAATTTAAGCATGATAAAAAAACATCTTCAGCATCCTGAAAGCCATCTGAAAGCCACACAAACACCACTTATGCATACTGTGAAGATTCCTCAATGAAAGCTTCGTCGGTAAAGCCTTGAACCAATGCCAGTAAGAGTTTACCAAAGTGTGTAATATCATCTGATTACCAAGTCCATACCATCTGACCAAGATATCTAACACATGAAATAAAACACATCTCATAGATCAAAACATGTCGAAAGTGTCCAACAAATAGTTTCATCTGCCGGTAACACAAGATCTCTTACCGGTAACCAAAACCCATATGTCGGTGCTGGTAACCAACCATAATAGCTAGTGTTGACATCAATGCAACATATAATCAATTCATTCATAATACCAACACATACTTCTCCATATTAACAAATGTACTTTTATCACCTATCATATGATGTGAACAACTATTGTTAATTACCCATTCATCTTTCTCTTCAATCTTAGCAACCAAATCTTTCTCCTCAACAATGCATATTGTAGAATCCACTTGTACTGAATTATCTTCCTTGATAGCAATAAATACAAATTCATCTTTTGAATTTCTATTCTCAAACTCTTCATCTATCACACCTTCATTAGTAGTATAATAAACTTTCTTCTGATATTTGTACTTATAGTTAGGCTTATGGTGTTTACCATATTTTTCATGCTTGTCATATATATAATGCTTATCAAAATTATAATGATTATCATAATTTGACATTATTCAGGACACCTAGAAGCAAAATGTCCTATCTTATTACAAGAGAAATATTTCAAAGGCAACTTCCCACCATACTTATCGGCTCCCTTAGGCAATCTTTGAGCAATAAGTGCTTCAATATCATCCAGCTCTCTTTCATGTTCTTTCATCTCTCTCATTTCTCTTTCATATTTGGAAACCCTCGATGAAATTTCTCTTAGATCATACTTCTTCTTTTCAGATAGAGTGGCTTTAAATATAGTCTAACATTTACCATGTGATTCTCCAAATTTAATCAACTCAAAAGCAACAAGTTTACCAACCAACATGTCTCTAGTCATAGTGGTGATGGTCTGGATCTCATCAATAGCAACAACTTTAGACATGTAAGAAGGAGGTAAGGACCTCAATACTTTAGCAGCGATCTCATCTTTTTCAAGAGGTCTACTGAGAAATGTGATGTTCATGACAAGTTCATTCACTTTATCCATAAAAGATGATATGTTCTCATCTTCTCCCATCTTCAGCATCTCATACTTTCCTTTCAAACTTTGCAATTTAGCTAATTTTACATGTTTATTTCCTTCATACAAGGTCTCTAACTTTTCCCAAATATCATGTGTAGTCTGCAATCCCATCACATTAGTCATCTTTGAATTGGTCAAGGCACTCAACATTGCTTCTTTAGCTCTTATGTTATGTTCAACATCCTTGATCTCATTTGGAGTTACCAGACCATTCTGAGGAATATTGTAGGTATTCTTTGTAATATTATACTAGTAATCTCCAAGACACTTCAAAGGACACTCCATCTGGTCCTTCCATATAGTGTAATTGAATTGATCAAATCTTAGATTCTCTTTCTTGAAAACATAGGTTTCCATCCTAGATATCCTCAGGCGGTCTAGCTTCTTTCAAAGGATCTAGCACTAATACCAATTATTCGCAACAACAATGAAGGAAAACTGAGAGGGGAGGGGGGTGAATCAGTTTTCACCAGATCAAACAATTTAAGAACTTCATATCTAATCAACTGCAACAAGAACAAAGATAAGAACAATAACAAAAAACACATCACATCAAGATTTTGACATGGAAACCTTGGTTAAGGGAAAAACCATGGTGAGAACCTACCCACAATAAGATGATACTCTATAGTAGTATGTAAAAATATTATAATGGGGAATGCACATGCATTCAGGCACACTGCCTAGAGCTTACTATTCAAAATAAGAAACCCAGAAAGACTACAACCTTGAAGGGAAGGCTTACTACCTTACAAAGATTGAACAACAATCCAGATTACATGAACTAAAAGAATAACATCTCCAAATTCTTGATGACGGTTCTAGTTAGGCACATTTGTCTACTCTGCAACACTCTTTTCTCTACACTTCTCACTGAAAGATGAATCCACTTGTTCACACATACAACACTCTGTGATAGTGGAGACACAACACTAACATTTAAATTACATGAATATGACACCTATTTATACAAATCATCAACCTTGACTACAAGGTTGGCTCAACCCTTAAAACACCTAATTACAAAATTACATGACATGATACATAGATCAACTACCAGACCAATACAATGTCATGATGACATATCATGGACCCAAATCAAATCAAATCTCACCAAGATCATCCCCAACATGCTACACAATCGAAAAATGTCACATAACATGAAGAACATCATCAGACTAATTAAATCCTCAATAGCATACACAATGATCAATGCGGACTAGAAAAAAAATAGGAAACAATTAGGAAACACCAAAAAGCATGTTAGAACTAGCCGCAATAGCTGCACCAACACTACTTAATCAAATCTTCACTAATCAACATGTTGATACTCAAGAACACTAAATAACAATAACTGGGACTAGAAACATAACTTGCTAAGAATCAAATCATGAACCATCTAAATTGAAGATACACATGAACATCCCAAACACTCTCTCAGATCTGCAACTAAAGATATAATCATTCCAGAGCACAACAGATCAAATACCAGAACACTATAGCACTTAACAATGAAAAACCAATCCTCATACCAAAATCCATAACTCAATAAAGTCGCCATACATCATCATGAAACCAACATTGAGTTAACTAGAGATACTTCATTATTGAAATCACAAATCCACTCAAGCACATCTGCAACATGCCAACTAAAACAACCAAACTAACTCTCTGCAATATAGGAACACTGAAATGTGTTGACATCAATTACAACATATCCTTGCAACAACAATATCCAACACTATTTTGTATCAATAACTAAAATGAACAATTTGGAGGAAGCAATCAAAGATGAAAGTTGGGTAAAAAAATGGAAGAAGAACTTGACCAGATACAAAAGAACAAGACTTGGGAGCTGGTTGTCAGAATAGTGGACAAGAATGTGATAAGAACTAGGTGGGTATTCGGGAACAAGATAAATGAACAAGGATAAATAACAAAAAGTAAATTAAGACTAGTATGTAAAGGATATTCACAAGTAGAAGGAATAGATTTTGAAGAAAAAATTTCTCTGATAGCAAGGATGGAAGATATATGGATGTTTCTTGCATTTTCTACCTATAATCTGAACTTTAAAGTTTATCAGATGGATGTCAAGTCAACATTTTTTAAATGGAGACCTAAAAGTAGAAGTATAAATTGAGCAATAGGATGGGTTCAAACTGTCAAAATATTTGGATAAGGTGTGAATATTGAAGAAATTATTTTATGGGCTCAAACAGGCACCTAGATCCTGGTATGAAATATTAGATAGATATTTGCTACGACAAAATTTTAGGAAAGTTATGGTAGATACTAATCTTTATTTCAATATTGATGGAGATAAGTTATTGATTGTTAAAGTTTATGTTGATGACATTATATTCGAAGGAAATGATAGCTTATGTAAAGAATTTGATAGAAAGATGTCGAAAGAATTTGAAATGTCAATTATTGGTGAGTTATCTTTCTTTCTTAGATTAGAAGTTCTTTAATCTAAAAATGGAATTTTTATCTCACAAAGCAAATATATGAAAGAAATGTTGAAGAAATTTGAGCTGGATGGTTGTAAACCTATTACAACTCCCTTGATTGTTGGATATGTGAAGAGAAAATATGATGAGTATTTGAAGGTTGATCTGAAGAATTACATATCAATGGGTGATGGATTGCTATATTTGATTGATAGGTTTTAGGCTAATTTAAAGGTGATACATGAGAAGGCTATAAAAATATTTTTGAGATATTTGAAAGGAATGATATATTTTGGACTCTGGTATAAAAGGAGGGATATTTCAAGTTGAATTCTTATACTAATGTAGATTGGGGTAGAAGTATTGATGTTCAGAAGAGCACTAGTGGTGGTGCTTTCTTTTTAGTAGACATATTGGTTTCCTTGTTGAGTAAGAAATAGGATTCAATTTCTCTATCTACTTTTGAAGAAAAGTACAATGAAACAACATCTTGTTGTACTCAGGTAATATGGATGAGATAAAAAATTAAAGATATCAAGATAACATATGATAAAGAAATTCATATTATGTGTGACAATACTTGAGTGCAATAAATATTAAAAAAAAAATGGTTATGCATTCAAGAACAAAACACATTTTAATCAAATATCACTTCTTATTGGAAAAGGTAGCTGAGAAGGAAGTTTGGTTGGAATATATTTCTGCAAAACAGGTTGAAAATATTTTCACTAAGGTATTGGCAAGGGATAAATTTGAGTTTCTTCGGGAACCTTGGAGTTATTGCCCTTCCTTCTAGCTAGGTGCATTATGAAGGTCTATGTTTCCAAGGGGAGTTTTCATGACTATTTATTTTCCTAGATTGATGTTGTGGATGTTATCTGGGTGAGCAATGGAGTGTGTGATGATTCTATGGCCTTTGTCTTTGATGGAAAAGGGGGAGAGAAGGACCAAATTTCTTTTAAGAGAAAGAGAAAATTGTTATTGTTTTACAATTTGGTCAAGTGTTTCCATCAATGACAAAGGGTGAGATTGTTTGAAGCATGTATTGTAGTGGTTACCATTGATGTCAAACTTGTTGTTCTAGATAAATGTGGTTTTGAAAGTCTATCATACAAAAATATCTTATTGTATTCATTTTATAGTTATCCTATTTGTTGTTCCGATAGTGTTTGGGTTCAAAAATTATTATTGATATTTTTTGGTATTGTTATCTTCATTGTTTATGTTTTGGTATTATGGATATGTTAGTTTTGTGGTCCAAAAATATATTTTTGTTCTTCGAATGTTGTAGAATGTTTCATAACTGGATATTATTTTCTATGTTAGTCCTACTTTTTTGGTCTAAATTGTATTTGTGGAAGGTAATTTGATGTGTTATGGGTCTCATCATAGCATGTGGAGATCTAGGTAAGAGTAACTTACATTGGAGAATATGTTTTGGCCCAATGATTATCTATATGTACACGTTATTGTGTGGGTAATATTATGATGTCTGTGGATCGATGGTTGGACTTAGAAATATAGTTTTGGTCCCCTCTTTCTCCTGGAGTGGATCAATGTGTGTGTTTTTTATCTGGAAGGTTTATTTTTCTTTTGGAAGACTTGATTCAAACCTTGATGATCTATCTTGTATATATATAATGTATGCGATTGAATTATAGGGTATGAAAAAGTGTATGGTGTAGGGGTAGACAATGAAATTTAGTATAGAGTAGAGAGGAAAAGTTGTGTTTGAATGATATGCAAGTTATTTGAGACTATGATAGAAATATGAGATAGTGTATTGACAAATGAGGTTTGAATTAAGTGTTTTGATGTTGATCGCTTGATACAAAGTTCAAGGACAACTTCATGATTAGGAGATCCTTCTTTTAAAATTAATTTGTTGTACCTTGACCTATTGTAGTTTGCATCATTTTTGCAAGTCATTTTTTTATCTTACCCCAAGAGTAGTTAGTCATGGACAACAAGTATAGAGCAGCGAGCTTTTTCATTGTAATCTGATTTACATAGTGGATATATTCTATAAGAAGGTGCTCACCATGGTATTTCCTAGTTAAGGTTTTGCATGTACAAAATATTTGTGTTGATATGTTTATTAAGTGTTGTGAGTTATTGCATTAATTTTGATTTAGAATAATTCAACCCCCTCTCATTCTTGTCTTGGGTTCAATGACTCTAACCCAAAAAGATGCAATAGAGTGTCCTAGTATCAAAATTATCCCTTTTGTGAGATGGAACATTCACTAATGTAGTATAAATAACCACTCTATTATGATTAATTGATGGTTTAGAACCACTCTAAATGTCTATTGGTGTCTTATACTATAGAATCTTGGTGGGAGATCTATTGAGTAGATAAACGATTATCTGAATTTATTTTCCCTACAACCAATCCTCCATGTTTTATTTTAGCAAGCATGCACTACATGGAGTCGCTTTGCAATACCATTCTATTTAGGTGTGTAAGGGGTTGTCAATGTTAGGATTCCCACAGATACTGAGAGGGGGGGGTGAATCAGTATCTAACAAGTAAATGATTTTCTTAACTTAAAACATGTAGAGCATATTAATACTGTATATAGATAAACAGAAAGTCATGCAATAAATAGAGATAGAAACAACCACATGAAAAACACACCATAACACAATAGTTTAACAAGCAAACCCAGTGTGGGAAAAACCTCGGTGGGATTTGTGACCCACAATATTCACTTACTGGCCAATAAGAGAATATTACTGCTACAAAAGGGGCCTGCACATGCAGGAAGGCCAAGGGCCTAGAGCTCACTGTTCAAATACAAAATAGGAAGTCTCACTGACTTACAAAATGGATTATATAAATCCAATTTGATTTAGTCCTTCAAAATAACATCTACTATGCCAGATCTAGTACCGATTTATAGCTCTTCTTCTTACATAAACCCTTAACCTATAATTCGCATAATAGGTCTGCCTTATTTTGCCTAGTTACATTCTTCCATGCTTACATAATCCTTCTCACAATGTTCTGCAATGAACTCTATTATATAAGAGTCATCTTACAACTTTCCAAGTTGGCTTACAATGACTTTACAATAATAAATAAAATATATTATCAACAAAAATTCTTGTCGGCTTCTGTGCCGGTATGCTTCCTTTCACTGCTGGTGCCGGTGGTCTGTGTGCTAGTGTAGAGTCTGATCTTGCTACTACCGGTGAATTGCCTTGCCGGTGTCATAGGATTGTAAGGTTGCCATCAATGAAAAAACCTTCAATCACCTACAATGTCTCATTGGAGTGTGAATTTTCCAACAATCTCCCCCTTTGGCATTGATGGCAACACTCATGAAAAAATTCAAAAGTGTATCCAAAAATTGAAGTCCAAAATTTTTTTTACCAAAAATGTGTACCAAAAGAATATATGAACTCCCCCTGAGTGGATGAGTCTTTTGCTGATTATTTTCTCATACCACTACTCCCCCTTTGGCATCAATGACAAAGGTTGTCAAAGTGTCAATAGACTGTAGTTTCATGTCTCAACCTTATAACCGGTTGGTTACAATTTGAAAAAGATCCGCCAAAACTAAATTCAGGCTTTCAAGAAACTTGTTGCTATCTTTTATTGCTGCCTCTGTTCTTTGAACTGTACCGGTGAGGTGTTGCATTTTCTCTGCCGGTGTTTTCTGTCCTTGTACTAATGCATCAGATATTTCTTTCCTTAAACATGCGAGGTAGTCCAACTTTGGACTTAATCTCCATTTCAGATCCTTAGCCTTACTTTTTATTTTCTCCTTTTCTCTTTCCAGTTTTAATAATTCTTCCTCAAAACCTGTTATCTTTTGCTCAAAAACTGATAATGAATCAGATGAATTAATAAAATTGTCAGCTAGCTTATTAATTTCTTCTTGTATCTTGCTCATTTTCTTGTCTATGTCAACTGTCAAAAAGTTTGTCTTACAAGTATCTCTATACAAAATTTTGAATTCCTTTAATGTGCTACACAGTTTCGGTAGAAGTGTGTCAAACTGCCTTGTACACTTCTTTATTTGTTCCTCAAAGAATTTATGTTTTTCCTTTTCTAACCTCTCTTTGAATGCTTCCTCCTTTATTTGTTTAACTGTCACAGTGTTGTTAGTAATATACTTAGACAAAGTGTCAAGTTGACTCAAAGAATCCTTATTATCTACATTACCTTTTGGAGCTATCATCTTCAAAATTGGAATTATATCATCTATAGCTTTATATGCCTATGAGCTACAATCTGTTATTTTCTTTATAGAGTCCAAAAGAACTTCACCTACATTTGTTGATTTGAATCCTGCAGTTGAAGGGCCAACAGTCTGAATTTTGCTAGTGGGAGAAATATTGTTGCTTGCAGTGACCTCTGGTAGGTCAGTCCATGTTTCCATTTCCTTAAGCAATGGTTTGTCATGCTCAGTTGTTGCCGGTGGCACTGACTCTGTATTAACCTGTTGTTGTGCTGGAGCCTGTTGCTATGTTTGTTGCTCTATTTGTTTCTCTATTTGTTGATCAGCCTATGTCTCTGCTTGTTGCTCTATGTTACCATCTATCGATTTTCCTTCTATTTTATCTGTGTTATCAGTTATCGGTGGCTCACTAGCCATATGAAGGTTCCCTTTTCCTCTATTTTCCTTCTATTTTCCTCTTCTAGGTGAAGGTGTAGTTACCGATGAAGGTTCCCTTTTCCTCATAACTCTTTTAAATGTTGCTGGCATACTACTCTCAGAAGAAGTTGCTACCAGTGAAAGGTGAGTTTTTGGCTATAGTGCCTCCAAATCATCTTCAGTGATATCGGTTTGTTTGAGTACATCTTCTTTGATAGCCTTAGTCTGCCTTGAACCTCTCCTCACTATTGCTTCTACATTCTACACTCTCTTCTTGGATTGGATTTGATTTTCAATAGTTTTAGCATTGCCAAATACCTCTTCCTCAGGTTCCTTGGGTGCTTCCAGAAGGGCTTTTGCATATGTTTCAATTATGTGATCATCTATTTCATAACCCATTTCAGTAACCCAAATTGTTCTTGGGATAGCTGCCTCCATCCAAATCTCATCCTTCTTAATGACAAAACATATTTTCATCCTTGTATGTATTTACAATTTCTTGTGACAGTCTGACTCTAGTGTTCATCTAGGCCTTCAATGCTAGAAAATACTCATTAATATTCTTTTCTTTGTTTTCACCCATGTTGTTCAATAAGTCAGATAGTTATTTCCCTACCGATATGTGAAATCCAAGGTTCTTTTTACCTATATCGAGCACTTGTTTTGTTATATGTAGCATTAAACAGACAAGTAAATTGCCAAATCTAAATGTCTCATTTTTATCCTTCTTGATCTTTCCTAGATTTTCAATAAGTTCATCCTTCAGCCATTCACATACATCAATTTTCACATTATCCTTAACCATGTCATGAGCACTCTTTATGCATAAGTTGGAAACTGAATTTAGTCTATTTGCATGTGTTGTTTTGTAGCCTAGAAACATGCTAATGAATCTCACATTTATGTCAGTTACATCATTCACCCTTAAAGACCTTTTGTCATATGTTGCACCTGTTAGGTTCATTACCACGTCATTTGAGACCTTCTTTGTCTTGTCAGGTCTGTTACCGGTGGAGGGTAACCCTGTTACAGCTTTTACAACTTCTTTGGTAATTTTGTGAATTGAATCTAGCCAAAAGAATGCACCATGTACCCTACTCAATACTATCCTTATAACTTCCTTAAGGAAATCCAGAATGCTAAGAATTTCAATGAATCCTAGGGTTTCAATAATTTTGTGTTCAGGTTTCACATTACTGGAATCATCACATATGACAGTCTTGTACATGTTCTTAATTTCTTCATCTCCTAGTTCTTCTATATGGCAATGGATATACATTCTAGGCTCTTTTGCAAAAACTACTCCTTTGTGAATTTGAGAGAATGCACCAACATTATCATCCTTCTTTGCTATCTTGGGAACTAACTGAAATATGGGCCTAGGGCGCTTGATTACTTCCACTACAATAGGGTTTGCTATGAATTCAAGAATAGAAGAGGATGTCATGATTATAAATACCTTTTTCTACCTTAGGAAAGATAGCTTGCTGAATTTCTTTGCTTCTTTCCTCGAAATGCCTTAGCTCTGGAAATTTCGCGCTCTTCGAATGTTTGAATGCTCAGTGAAGTAAAATGGAGCCAAAAATACTAATTTATAATGTTAATTTTCCAACTACCACATTTAATGCATGCTGGTTACGTAATCACTTAACTTCATCTGTCGGTATAGAAGTAATTCAACTGAGGGAATAATAGCATTATTCACATTTGATTGCCAAACCCTCAAAGGAATTTTCTTCAATTAGATGAAGAGACACCTGCCGGTGGAGTGCTACTCTGTTCTACCAGTGGAGGAGTATTCCTATCAACATTCAACTCTGATTTCCTGATCCATTGTTTTGAGAATTCATCCTTAACTTCTTCAACTTTTTCTTTTCCTTTCAAGCTAGGACCTTTGTTGTTTATCGGTGAGGACTTGCTTCTACAAAATTTAGCAATATGTACAATTTTGTTACATGCATAACAAGTCACATTATCTTATGCTAGTTTGTGTTCTGCATTGATTAGACAAGTGTCTAAATCTTCCACAAACATAACATCTCACATTCATTCTGCAATTTTCAGAATTATGACCAATTTTGTTGTATTTTGAACATTGACCAGTGGGTGCATTGGTATTATGATAATTTCTAGATCTACATTGATTTTCTCTATGACCATACTTGTTACAGTTAAAGCATTCACCATTGAATTTATAAGCAGTAGGTTGTCTCACCGGTTTGCCATGATCCTGTGTGTTTGCAGTACCAGAGCTTTCTCCAACTTTAAAGCTAAGTCCACAAGTGTCACCATTAGGTTTTTGATTCTTCAACAAGTCACCAAGTTCTTCTAAGCTTTTCTTGAATTTTTCTTCATGCTGATTTGTAGTATCCAGTTCTCTTTCTAAGATTTCTTTTTGTCTCATGAGTTCATTGGAATCATTTTGTGTATGCATCAAATCTATCTTCAACAAATCATTTTAATAGCTAAGTCTGGTGTTCTCATTTGTTGCATCACTTAGTCTTCTAGCCAAATCTTCTTCATTCTTCATTCTATCTTCAATTTCTTTACAAAATCTCATAGTCATATCCTACATCTCATTTCTTGTTGTCATGTTCTCTTGTTTCAGCTTGCTTATCTGATCATTAAGAGTTTCTTTTTCATCATTCTCATTTTGCATCTTTTCACAAAGTTCTCTTCTCTTGTTTCTTGCAATGGTAAGATTTTCTTGAAGTGCTTGAATAATATCCTGAGCTGCCTTTAGGTCATCTTCAAGTTTGATATTTTATAACTTTTCTATATCATAGTCTGAGAGAGCTGCTTCCAATTGCTTCATCAAATTTTCCATCTCTACCAGTGTCAAGATCTTCCTCAAGTTGTCAGGCTTCTGAAAATAGAGGACCAAGCTCTGATGCCAATTGTTAGGATTCCCACGGATACTGAGAGGGGGGGGGGGGCTAATTAGTATCTAACCAGTTAAATGATTTTCTTAACTTAAAACATGTAGAGCATATTAATACTGTATACCGGTAAATAGAAAGTAATGCAATAAACAGAGATAGAAACAACCACATGAAAAACACACCATAACACAATAGTTTAATGAGGAAACCCAGTGTGGGAAAAACCTTGGTGGGATTTGTGACCCACAATATTCACTTACTAGCCAATAAGAGAATATTACTGCTACAAGAGGGGCCTGGACATGCAGGAAGGTCAAGTGCCTAGAGCTCACTGCTCAAATACAAAATAGGAAGTCTCACTAACTTACAAAATGGATTATATAAATCCAATGTGATGTACTACTTCAAAATAGCATCTACTATGCCAGATCCAGTACCGGTTTATTGCTCTGCTTCTTACATAAACCCTTAACCTATAATTCGCATAATAGGTCTACCTTATTTCGCCTAATTACATTCTTCCATGCTTACATAATCCTTCTCACAATGTTCTACAATGAACTCTCTTATATAAGAGTCATTTTACAACTTGCCAAGGTGGTTTACAATGATTTTAAATTAATAAACAAAATATATTATCAACAAAAATTCTCGTCGGCTTCTGTGTTGGTATGCTTCCTTTCACTGTCGGTGCCAATGATCTGTGTGCCAGTGTAGAGTCTGATCTTGCTAGTGTCGGTGAATTGCCTTACCGGTGTCATAGGATTGTAAGGCTATCATCAATGACAAAACCTTCAATCACCTACAATGTCTCATTGGAGTGTGCATTTGCCAACGGTCAAATGTTGTTTGATGCCATGACACTTCAAGAACTAAAAAAGAATAATTAGAAGTGAATTCTCTTCATAAAATTGAGTGGAGAGGAAGAAGAGGCTTGCCAAATTCCCATACATCTTGATAGTATAAGTGCTAAAGGAAGGAAAAAATGTCACTCTTTCTCATCAGAAATACACCCAAGCTTTCTGAGAGAAGTGATTAACAAACAACTAGAAGTATTTGCATCCTTAAATAGAGGTAGGCCATGGTTTGCATAGATCAATATTTACAACTACAAGATTCTTGGTGGCATTGTATGTGTTGGGCTTGAATGGATCTCGATGTTGTTTCCCTACAAGACATTCAAAATACATAGGAAAAGGAGGGGAAATATGAGAAAAACCTCTTACCATCTCCTTGGAACTAATATAATTGATGAAGTGCTTAGAAAGATAACTATATCTATAATGTGAGAGAGCAGTGGACTCGATTGTAAAGGAACAAATAAAAATTGTGGAGAAGGCGACAACATGAAGGAAAAACAAGTGGTCCTTTTTAAAATCTCTAGCAAGGACCATGTCATCTCAATAGACGAGATAGGATTTGACACTATTCTTGGCTTGAAATTTTTTCATAAGCTTACGATTCAAAATTTTAATGATAGACAAGAGATTGGTTGTTGTTTTTCTTCTAGATTTTGTTATGTGAGCTTTTATTTGTATCACTATTTTATATCACATTCCAAAATCCATCATCAGGATGGTAGAGTTGCATAAAGTTAAAAGATGGATCATGGATTGTGATTTGAAATATTGATGCAAATAAAATCTCTCACAGTTGAATCGAGAAGAAAATAACTATCATTATGGAATGCATAAATTTAATGTCTCAAAAGAGATTGGTTGTTAAACCTAGAAAATAGACAAACTTAGTGAGACAACAACATTTTTGTTTTGAGTTTTAGGACCCGGAAGAAAACTGAGAGGGGCGGGGGGGGGGGGGGGGGGTGAATCAGTTGTCTATGAATTTGAGCCCAAATACAACTTAATTAAACTTGATACTTAATATCAGTAAACCAAACTTAATGTCAGTTAATAGATTAGCAGTTAATATCAATACTAGTGAAACTTAATGCATAAAATAGAAAGAGAAACAACATCCACAACACATAACACAAAGATTTTAACATGGAAACCCTATAAGGGCTAAGACCATAGTGGGAAACCTTACCCACAATCAGATGATACTATGACAGATAGTATGTGTATACAAATAGGGTTTGCACGTGCAGAAAGGCCAACCGCCTAGAGCACACTACTCACATGGGAGTCACAATGACTACAGTAGGATGGTTAAATCCTAGAATAATGTATTACTCAAAATAGCATCTCCAATGTTGGATTCAGTACCGGTTAAGCTCTGATAATCACCTTCAAAACCTTCCTTGAGCCTTCTCTATTGTTTTCTCATATGATCTTCAATAATCGCACATACCATGTTACAATATCATAACCTTACATACCATATCCCATATCCTTGTATCTCATCGATTGAGATCTTACATATATACAAAACCTAAGACCAAATGTGTAGGTTGGTTCACTAAGAATATTACAATAAAATAAATTAGAAACAAGTTAAGATGCAATGCATCATGTCGGCTTAATACATTTACAACAATATCCAAGCAATAAATCATCTCCATAACATGTCATGCTAAATTGGAATAGATAATGCATACCGGTCCATAACCTAGACCAATTTGCCAGTAACAACAAATATGTCAACCCGAATAGACCATTAACTAGAATTCCAAAACCAAGTATCTAAACCATGTCTTCGACATAGCCAAGTGATCTCCAGATGATAACAAGACATCTTCAGTGTCGATGAACAATATAACCTATCGGTGAACAATATATTAGTGACTGTGCATAATTCACTAAACATGCCAATGAACATAGTGTGCCGGTTCAACATAGCCAAAGATCTCCAAAAGGATAAGTGTTGACATCAATGACAACACTAATGCAACAAATCCATAATACCAACAATCTCCCTTTTTGGCATTGATGGCAACACAAGATGGAAAAACATCTAGTGCCAAAATAGAATGCCAAAAACCAAAAACCAACAATCTCTAGAATAGATCAATACCAGAAATCAAAATCAAAATGCAGAGAGTATATATCTCTCCCTTAATGAATAATCTCTCCCCCAATGAATAATCTCTCCCCCTAGGATAATGTTTCCTAATAACAATTTTTTTCCATAGATATCTCTCCCCCTTTGACATCGAATGTCAAAGAAATACAAATATCAGAACACATAACCAACTAATATGACCAATTAATATAACCAACTACTCCCCCCATGAAGTAGCTCTCCTCCATCAAAGCCAGAAAAATAATTTCTCTATTAGGTTCTACCAGTTTGATGCCAATCTTCAATAGTCTAAGTCTCTACTGGTGAGGGTATTACCCCAAGCTGCTCTTTGAGATATTCAAAAGTTTCCTTAGGTAAAGGCTTAGTAAAGATATCTGCAATCTTCTCGTTAGTATTCACATAAACCAATCTTACTTCTTTCGCTTCAACATTCTCTTTCAGAAAATTGTATTTGATAGAAACATGTTTAGTCTTAGAGTGAAATATTGGACTCTTTGATATATCAATTGCTATTGAATTATCAAAATAAATGATTATAGGTTCTTTTCATTTTACCTTTATGTCTTTCAACATTTTCTTAATCCATAATACCTGAGTACAATTAGTTGGTGTTGCAACATATTCAGATTCTACTGTTGATAATGATGTACAACTCTACTTCTTGCTAAACCATGAAATCAATCTGCTACCAAGAAAGAATGCTCCGCCAGTGGTTCTTTTTCTGTCATCTACATGTCATGCCCAATTTGCATCGGTGTATGCACATAAATAAAAAAATTTATCTTTAGGATACCATAAACCAAGATTTGTTGTGCTTTGTAGATACCAGAAAATCCTTTTTTACTATTGATTCATGATTTTCTTTAGGATTACTCTGAAATCTTGAAACAATACATACTGCATTCATTATGTCAGATCTTGCTTGTGTCAAATACAGTAAACTTCCAATCATAGATTTGTATCTTGTCAGAGTAATAGGTGTTCAATCATCCTTCAATGTCAATTTATCAGTTGTAGTCATAGGAGTACTTACCGGTTTGGAGTTTTCCATACCAAATTTATTATAAATTTCCTTCAAGTATTTTTTTTGAAATATGAATATACCTTTATCATTTTGTAAAATATGCAATCCTAAAAAGAATTTTATCTCTGCAATCATAGACATTTCAAATTCTTCCTGCATTTTGTTAGCAAAGTCTTTACACAATCCATCTTCTCCTCCCACAAAGATATCATCAACAAAAACTTCAATAACCAAGATGTCATTATTAGTCACTTTGAAATATAAGTTGTTGTTAGCATTACCTTTAGTGTAACCAAAATTCAAAAGATATTTGTCCAATCTAGCATACCAAGCTCTAGGAGCTTGCTTCAATCCATAGAAATCTTTCCTTCATCTATAAACCATATCTTTATCATTTGTCAATGAAAATCCATTAGGTTGTTCAATGTAAACTTACTCTTCAAGATCACCATTCATAAATGCACATTTTACATCCATTTGATATACTTTATAGTTCTTATGAGCTTCAAATGCAAGAAATAATCTAACTACCTCAATTCTAGCTACCGAGACAAAGGTTTCATTATAATCAATTCCTTCTTTCTGTGAATATCCTTTACACACTAATCTTTCTTTTCTCCTGATTACCTTACCATCTTAATTAAGTTTATTTTTGAATACCCATTTAGTTCCAATTACATTTTTGTCTTTAGCTTGGGGAACTAGTGTCCATGTATTGTTCTTTTCAATTTGTTCTAGTTCATCTTCCATTGCTTTTATCCAAAATTTATCTTCACATGCCTCAATAACAGATGCTGGTTCAATTTGAGAAATTAAACATACCTCTTCATTTTCCAGTCTTCCTCTTGTCATAACACCTTGATACTTGTTCCCAATTATCTTATTTTCTGAGTGATTTAGTCTTACATACGTGAGTTTATTCACATGTTGTTGTACTTCAGTTAATGTGGAATTCTCTTATGATGTCAGTGTGACTGGATCCACACTCTATACAGTTGTACTCTATATAGGTTCATTTATGATCATCTCAACTACCGGTTCATAATCTACAAACATTGAATTTCCTCTAAATTATTCATCTATCTTCACATTAGCACTCTCAATGATCTTCTACAATCTTTTATTAAAACATCTATATGCCTTTCTCTTAGATGAATAACCAATAAATATTCCTTCATCACTTCTCGGATCAAATTTACCAATATACTTGTCTCTCCTAATATAACATTTGCTTCCAAAAATTCTAAAGTATTTAAGAGTTGGAGTATTACCAAACCATAGTTCATAAGGGGTCTTACCATTTTCATCTTTGATGTGAACTCTGTTAAAAGCGTAAACCATTATATTCACTACTTCTCTCCAATAGACATGAGAAAGATTTGCTTCCAATATCATGCTTCTAGTTGCTTCTAGAATAGTTATGTTCTTCTTTTCCAAAATTCCATTTTGCTGAGGTGTCTAGGGTGGTGATAGTTGTCTTCTAATTCCATTCACTTCACAAAATGTATTAAACTCCTTAGATGTAAATTCTCCTCCTTGATCTGATCTCAAACATTTGATTTTCTTACCGGTTTCATTCTCTACCATTTCCTTGAATAGTTTGAATTTTCCAAAAGCTTCTGATTTCTCCCTGACAAAAGTAACCCAACACATTCTAGAATAATCATCAATAATTAGCATAAAGTATCTATCTCCCTATAGACTTCTTTTTCTTGCGAGACCACACAAGTCGGTATGGATTAAATCACGAACATTATTCAATTTCTCAGAAATACTCTTAAAAGTTATTCTAACTTGCTTTCCCATTTGACATTCCTTACATACTGGATTATTAGGTTTCACAATCTTAGGTAAATCCCTTACTGCCTTAGTTGAACTGATCTTTACAATGCAATCATAATTTACATGACAAATTCTCTTATTCCATAACCAACTTTCATCAATATGTGCAATCAAGCATGTCTTATCATTGTTGTTCAAATGAAAGATATTACCTTTAGTTTGATTACTGGTTGCAATCTCCAATCCAGTTCTGTACATGATTTTGCATTTACCATTCTTGAATTGTAACTGAAATGCCTTTTCAACTAATTGACCAGCACTCAAAAGATTATGCTTCAAACCTTCAACATAATAAACATTGTGAGTGTTGTGCTTACCATCCAAAGATATAGTGCCCTTTCCTTTGATTAAACAAGCTTTATCATCACCAAGTCTTACGAGACCTCCACTATATTCCTGAAAAAGATAAGAATTTACTTTTATCACTAGTCATATGATGTGAACATCCATAATCTATGATCCATTCATCCTTTTCTTCAATTTTAGCTGCCAAGGCCTGCTCTATTAGTGGAATAGTAGTTGTCGGTTGATCTTCTTTTATTGCAACAAAATACCATCCATTGTTTGTCGATTCTTCATCAAAATCATCAGTAACTCCTTCATCAGCATAGTAACATGATTTATCTTTATTCTTCTTAAGTTTGTATCTCTGATATTTAGGGTTAGGCTTATATGTTCTTTTAGCTTCTTGTCTCAATCTTGCATGTCTTTCAAGACATCTAGATGCCATATGACCAACTTTATTGCAATTAAAACATTTAAATGGTGTTTTACCTTCATACTTACTTCCAACTGGACCTTTAGGCATTTTCCTTGCAAATAGTGCTTCAAGTTCTTCTAGTTCTTCATTTTCCTTTCTGATATCTTCAAGTTCTCTTGCATAAAATGCTTTCCAATCAGATTTGTCAGATGATGATGATGATGATGTTGCAGATGATGATTCTCTAAAGGCTAAATCTGTCTTAATTGTAGCAACATGACCAAATTCCTCAAGCTCAAATGCTAAAAGTTTTCCAACCAAGGTATCTCTAGATACTGATGTATTAGGCATTGTTCTCAACTCATTAATAGTAGTTACTTTAATTTTGTATGCCAGTGGAAACTCTCTTGAAACTTTAGAAACAATTCCATCTTCACTTAAGGATCCTCCACAACATTGTATTCCTAAAATAATTTCATTAACTCTTTCCATAAAAGCAGAAATTCTTTCATCTTCTTCCATTTTCAAATTTTCATACCTGACCCAAAAACATTCCAGTTTTGCAATTTTGACAGTGGTATCTCCTTCATTTAGTGTCTCCAATTTATCCCAAATAGCTTTATTAGTAGATACGTCTGATAATCTCATGATTTGCTGATCTGATAATGTGCTCAAAAGTGCTTCTCTTGCTTTGCAATCATTTTCTTGATCTTTACCCAATGTTGGTGGATTAGGTTTATTCGGTGTAGGACCAACATAGCCATTCTTTGTAACTTCCCATATGTCTCTTCTAAAGCAATTCAAATGTGTCTCCATTTTGATCTTCCATATACCATAGTTAGTTCCATCAAGTTTCAAACTATCCATCCTGAAAATGTTTGTTGCCATAGGATCTCCTCAAGCTATTAGGCTTCTTCAAAAAGAGGATTATGCTCTGATACCAATTGTTTGGACCCGGAAGGCAACTAAGAGGGGGGGGTTGAATCAGTTGTCTATGAATTTCAGCCCAAATACAATTTAATCAAACTTGGTACTTAATACCGGTAAACCAAACTTAATGACGGTTAATAGATTAGCAGTTAATATCAATACCAGTGAAACTTAATGCATGAAACATAAAGAGAATCAACATCCACAACACATAACACAAATATTTTAATGTGGAAACCTTGTATAGGGAAAAACCACAATGGAAAACCTTACCCACAATCAGATGATACTACTGCAGATAGTATGTGTATAAAAATGGGGTCTGCACATGCAGAAAGGCAAACCGCCTAGAGCACACTACTCAAATGGGAGTCACAATAACTATAGTAGGATGGTTAAATCCTAGAATAATGTACTACTCAAAATAGCATCTCCAATGCTAGATTTAGTACCGTTTAAGCTCTGATGATCACCTTCAAAACCTTCCTTGAACCTTCTCTATGGTCTGCTCATATGATCTTCAATATTTTCACACACCATGTTACAATACCATAACCTTACATACCATATCCGATATCCTTGTATCTCATCAATTAATATTTTACATATATACAAAACCTAAGACCAAATGTGTAGGTCGGCTCACTAAGAATATTACAATAAAATCAATTACAAACAAGTTAAGATGTGATGCATCATGTCGTCTCAATACATTTACAATAATATCCAAGTAATAAATCATCTCCATAATGTGTCGTGCCAAGATAATGCATACCGATCCATAACCTAGACCAATTTGTCAGTAACAACAAATATGTCAACCTGATTAGACCTTTAACCATAATTCCAAAACCAAGTATCCAAACCATGTCTTCGACATAACCAAGTGATCTGCAGATGATAACAAGTCATCTTCAGTACCAGTGAACAATATAACCTATCGGTGAACAATATACCAATGACTGTGCATAAGTCATTGAAGATGCCGGTGAACACAATGTGCCAGTTCAACATAGCCAAAGATCTCCAGAAGGATAAGTGTTGACATCAATGACAAAACTAATGCAACACATCCATAATACCAACATTGAGAGGGATGCTTATAGCACCAACTCCTTCTACGACATTATACTTATCATCTACTATCTAGATCTGATCATAGATGGGTTGAGTAGTTAGAGTTATCAATAAATCTATATTACCACTCATATATTTTCTAGTTCTAGAGTCAATCAATCAAACATATCTCAATGGTTGAGAGGTTCAAGAGAGAAGAACTAAATTTTGGTTGACACCACAATTTATGGTAAGTGGATCCTGATTAGATGTCTCATTAGAGGCCTCATCTTGGTGGGTACCAACATGTCCCCTATAGCTTGTTCAATGAGGATGACCTCTTGACTATTTAGGAATGACTATGACCAAATGGGACTTCCTTACTTGAATCTTATGTAATTTCATTATACAAACAACAATTCATAATATGTGTGTTAGTATGAAAAATATTAGACCATCAATTTTCCTTTGCAGATTTCTATTGCTATGATGGCTACTTTGATGAGGGTCCCTTTTGAGACATCTATCATCACTACTTTCTAGAGACTTGTGATTTTTCATCAAGATCATGTTGCAAAGACTAAATGACCTCTTCTTGTTGAAAAAGATTCACCAATTCTTCAAAGGACACCTTCTATTTGGTAATATTCAATGTTTTGATGAAGCTCAAATAGTTGGAAGGAAGAGTTCTCAAGTTAATCAGAACAAGTATTTTATCCTCCAAATTCTCACCAAGTGCAAGAATATTTTCTTGGAGTGAGGACACATTACAAGAATTCCTCAACTTTCTCATTGGCTTGTATATAAAGTATGATTTTCTTACTGAAGATGGAGAATCTTGTTCTAGTTCTTTGCCTTGTAGATGGTGGAGAGGGCATCCTAGGTCATCTTTAATGTTTTTGCATCTCAAACATGTGGTTGGACCTCATCAAAGATGTTGAGGGTGATTAAAATCAAAGCTTTAGAATTCGCCTTGTTTAACTTCCTTCATTCATTGACATCAGTGGGATGTGTTGTGACACCAATAACAATCTCCAATAACTCTTCAAAAAATATAATTGTGTGCATCATGATCTTCCAAGTGGCAAAATTAGCCCATTTGTTAAGTTACATGTAAGAAAGAATTATTTTTGGAGAGGACATTCTATCACCAAAAGAAACTACACTTCAATGAAAAAGAGTATCTTATTTATTGGGACAAATACATCCTTTTAAGGATGAATAGAATTATTAAGTTTAGCACAATGGGCTTGTTCCATGAGACGAGTATGCTTATGTGGGTGTTCTACCTTGTCTTCATCATTAGCATCATAGCCCTCTTCAAGTTGCATACTTATTTTCCTTGCTTGACGACACATGAAAATGAAATAATTCAATAGTCCTTATCAAATAATCTCATCCAATTGTAAATTGCAAGTGTTTTGGAGAGAATCTAACTAAAAAACAATGCTATTAGGAATTACATTTTCAAACTCGTGATTACCGATAGCATTGTTGGCATCATGTATTAAGGGTGAAATTTACAAAATTTTGAAATATACTACTACTTAACTCATAAAAAGAATTATCCCTTTGTTTTCCTTCTATGAAAAAATAAAAGGATCGATAACCACACTCCCTATTTGAAAACAAAGAAATGTTAATACTTGCACCAATTTGCCTTCTTATTTATTCCATCTAATGGGAACTACTCCAATTACAAACACATTGATTGTAGATACATCAATCACGGGCTTGTTGGTTTCTCCTACAAGTATATATATCACAAGTGCATCAAAGAGAAACTAGATGAGACTACTACAACTTCTCTTTTTACTTTCCATGGTTGTCTTTAGGCTCATTTTATCCTATTATTCTCCCATAAACATCTATTGGATTTGATATCAGATGAGAGAACATAGAAGAGGGAAGAACTTGAACTAATGATTGCATTACCACGTGCTATAGAATAAATAAAATTCAATACTATGGAGCAAGTCTATACTAGTAGAATGCAATGATAGAATGTAGTTAACAAATGAAAAAAATAAAACAAATAGAACAATGTAGTAATAGAAAACAATTACACTAAAATTTGCATAGGGTTATTATGAAAGATACTTTTATTTAATATTTAAGTTTATTTTTATGCTTAGATGCTCGGGCATTTTAATAAAAGAATATTAAAATCACCAAGTTTCTCACTGGTGAGGTTAAAAAATATATTGGATAATGATAGAAGTTATTAAACTTTTACTAATGTTGTAAAACACAACATTAAAAACTTGCATACCTCTTATTAGGATCATCAAATAAAAAATATATTAAAATATAGTAATAAACTCAAAAGAAATATAATTCTCAAATTAAGAGTTATAAATATGCATATATTGGTTACAAGAATTATATGCCTCTTTTAGGGGAAAAACACAAGCATAAAATATATGATTGAAAGATGGTATATAATTTCTTACAACATTAATATAAATCACTTAAGAGGAGTGACTTACAACTTAAAAAAATTTAGGCTAATTTATTTGATATTTTAATTCTTAAGGTATTTTAATAAAAATTTAGTTGTCTCTCATTAAAATCATGAAGGATAATTACACCTGAAAATATTCTCTATAAAATAATGACATGTGTTTTATGAAGGATGAAGAAATTTTTGAAGCTCGAGCTGAAACCCTATTTACAAGAAGCTGCTACAAAGATACACACATCCAACCAACACCCTACATCCAACAAAAAAGCTAACACACACTACCAATAAAGGAATGCAGAGAAAAAAAATATAATAGAACCAGAGAAAAGAACAACTACTGGAATTTTCTAACGGCCTCAACAACCTCAGCCTCCAATTAACATTATGATACAAAATTATTTATGTTGCTCCGTGTGTGTATAAATGAATCCTTTTCAGTAGCCACCTAAGTACCCTTAGCCAAACTCTCCAAATCTATATAGACACCATAAAAAATTTGTTAACCTAAAGCCTTTACCATTTATCTAGAAGACATTTTTCAACACTATTATGAATATCCTTGTAAAAAATATTAATTCATATTAACTAGCTTATCATGCACATTATTCATCTTGAAATCCAACCCAACAATGCATCCCACATAGTTTTCATAATATTCACATCTTTGACATCATTCTCAATAATAACCAGATTTTTCATCTATTCCTCCTCGGACCTAGCAATGCCTTCCTGACCTTGAACAGACATAATGTTACTCCGCATAGAACAAACTCACAATGATTTGGTTGATCTCTACAAAGAACCTTTTCAAAAGTCTAAACTACTACAACCTTTGCAACCCAAAATAAATCATTTGGGTCTTCACGGTTCGAATTAAGGAGAGGAGAGTCCTTCCACAAATTTCTAGGAAATGGAGTATGCCCCTCTCTATCCTAACTAGTCCCGGGGAAAGAGGAGAAGAGGCTTTCCAAAAAATACCTTTATGGGCTTGGAAGTGGTGATATCTTGGTCACCTTTTATCCCAATTTTAGTCTTCCCGATAGCACCATACCATTAGAATTCACCCCATTAAGATAAGAATTATACAATTTAGCTCTTTTCATATTGTTGTCCTTACCTTTTAGATCAGGATAAGTCAAATAGATCCCTTTGGAATCTGACTCATCCTCCTCAATAATATATTCCTCTTCCCTGCTCTTAGTATCAGTGTCTTACCTATCCTCCATATCAGCCTCTTCATCATCAACCAAGATAAGGGAGCCATCCCCCCAAACCCTAGATTTTGAGGTCAAATGGACAGATTTCATGTATTCAGGAATTAGCTGAATCAAAGATCCATGTAGAATTAAATTTATAGCATTCCTCCTATGTTCTTTAATAATTAATTATAATGAGACATGAAGAGAATATAGGAAGGAAACCCATTTCTTATGACTTAAATAATTTAATAGAGTAAAATGGAATCCAAAGGCAGCAGTGAACCTCTGGAATCCAAGGAGAAGTAGTCCATAATTACCTTTATGCCAAGAAATGTTTAACGGATTTGATGCCATAACGACCATTGAACTCAACTAGTTTGTCTCCATCATTCTTTTTGAGAAAATTCTACACAACAACCTTGGAAGACTTTTGTCCCTAAAATCTTCTTATCATACGTAGAAAAGCCAGTAATCTCTACAATGACTTCTTCCATAATCTGCAAATTATTGCCAAAAGTAGAGAGGTCCACTATTTCCACCATTTAATGAAGATTTTAGACACTTTAAGGTCAAAGCCATGTAGACGTTCCAAATAAGGAGTAACTATGCCATTTTTTAGAATTCTCCAATAAGGACATGTTAGAGTATATATGATGCCTATAACAAATCAAAATTGTTGCATTTATGCACTCGTCATATTTATAGAGAAACACATTAATATCACACATTATCCATAGAATCAAGATACAGTTTCATCATAATGCATTATGACATGAGGGAATTAATTTATATGGAAAACTCGTAGTTTTTAATTAAGATAGACCCAAACATCTACACAAATTTAATAAATTTATTTGTTTATTTTTATAATTTATCATTTTTTATGTTGCATAATATATGAATTTCTTTTTTTTGTTATTTTTATTTTCTTTGTAATCATTTTTATTTTTATCTTACCAATTGAGAGTTAATGTATTTTTCTTTGTTTAGCTAGCTCTATTTTTTTTTTTTCTCATTCAGAGAAAGTATATAACCTGTTGACACAGATATTTCACTTTCATCATTTACATTGATGACACATATCTATCTACATATCTAATAGGTAAACCATATTCATGTATTTTTCTATTACCATCTCGTACACCATTTTCATTCTCAATTGTAGTCAATTTTACTTTCATCTTCCTTTACTTGATTTGTTTTTACTCAATAGTATACATAATTCAATTGTATGGACATTATCAATATAATTTTTAGTTTATAAATCATTTTCAAGCAATAAAAGAACTTTCTTGTTCTATCTATTTAAATTATATAGCATTCATATGATTAATGTCTTCATGTATTTCATTTATTTCTTTGTTGACACTATTGTTCATGTATATGTGTATGAACACTGAAATGGAGAAAAGTTATGAGGGTAAAATCTCATAATTAAAATTTTCTGCACTAAATTTATTTCACACTATATGGATGAATTTAATATAAATTGCAATATAGTTTTAGCTCTTTTCAAAAATTTGTGACCTTATAACCTAATCTAACATTCTATTTTCACACATGAATATTCTTAAAATATGTCTTAAACCATTTCTTACTCTAGACTAGATCATACTAGTGATGTTTTCCTCTAAACTTGATCATAGGTATCATCACACCTCATATTCAAAACTTCATAATGCCTACATTTGAAGTTCAACAATTTTAAACATGATCAAATTAAGTATCAATTTATGCTCCAAAAACTCAAATTATATGTATAAAGATATCGACCAATGCTATTTCACAATTACTAGAAAGCATTTATTCAATGAAGAAGAACCAATCATGAACGTATATATTGCACATATATATTGAAGCTAGCAAACACAATGTTTAGACATTAATATCAAACTCCGTTATTAATCTCTATTTTAATATTATTTACTTAATCTAGGAGCCTGATTGCTAATGGGAAATTTAATCAGTCATTTTCATTGTTATAGTAGCTTCCACCAGTGCTTGTTAGTACCACCTATCTTTTCTTGATACTCTTTTCCAAAGACAAAATGTCTATCATTTTGAAAATGATAAAATGTTGTAATATTTAATAAAGCCATACCACTTGGAGAGGATTATGCTATCATGATTTTGTGCCAAGATCTTAGAATTGTATATTTTAAACATATCATTCATTTGAATTTTAAATGATCTAATACAAAATTTTAACTTTTCTTTATATATTGTAACAATAAGAAATATGAGCAAGAAAGTAATTTATAATGTTAAATATTTCATTCTATCTCACCACTATTTTTAATAATTTGATATAATATTTTTTTTTAAATTAATTTGTATATTCAAATTTGATTTATAAATGGTTTTGATTAAGGTAAACAGGTTTTACAGGGACCCAAAACCCAAAGTTTTACAACCAAAAGGCCAGTCACAAAATAGACCAAAACAAATAGCAAACCAATAGATGAAATAGGGGTCGAGCCCACAAAGTCAAAAAAATACAACAAAACAAGCTAAGCACAAAACAAAACACCAGCACCCTACTAGAAAGAGTGCACCAATTCTGAGTTCTTCTAGGTCATCTCTTGAATTATGTCTTTAATCTTTTCCATAATGAACGTGGAGGTACCCTGTGTTGGAATCCAAGAACACTGAGAGGGGTGGGGGGGGTGAATCAGTGTTCTACCGATAATGACAGTTTTGAAATTATTGATTATTAACTAGTTAATAGTAAATAAAATTAAATTGCATACACCAAATAACACATAAAGAAGGAACACCATCAAATCAATATTTATACATGGAAAACCATGCAAAGAGAAAAACCATGGTGGGGCTGATACCCATAATATCTATATACTTGATCAAGGTATACAAATATTACATGTAGGGGATTGCACGTGCAATCAGGCCAACTGCCTAGAGGTCACTGCTCAAACACAAAATGTGAAGTCTCACTAACTTACAAAACATTACAAAGTAATCACAAAGTAGAATGAACTTATAAGATGCATCTGACCATGCTGGATAAGTTCTGATTCATGCTGTCATAATCCTCAATGTGTACTGATTTGTTGATGCTTTGTTCTACCCCGTTCTACTACCAATTATTTTGTGCACGTGAAACTACACACAGACGCTTCTAATCACTGACCAAAATGCATATCGATAATCACTGAATAATTCACAACCAAAAAATTGTATTCCACACCTTCTGTGAACTATCGCTGAAAGGATCTCCTTAAATATCCTTCTATCTTCCACCATGTTGGCTTCAATGAAAAGTATAAACCTATCGGTTGTTGAATCATTATGAATCTCAAACATAATCCCAATGATTATGTTGGCCACACACGTTACCATAAAATCCATGAAATAAATGATCAAGGCCTTAAGATCTCCTAGTCGGGTCCTATCCATTACCGAGTTCTAAATGCACGTTACCCGGATCAGTTACCGAGATCAGGACTTAGCCAGTTGTGAAGCAAAGTGAATTCTGGTAAAGTGAAATGAATGTCAGTTAACCCAAACAAAGAATATGGACACCTAAAGATGACTTCCAATTACCTAAAGAAGACTTGCCATCAATGACAACCCTAAAAGTCATTAACCCTTACTGGATGAGTGTCAATTGCCAACAATCTCCCACTTTGGTATTGATGGCAACACTCATATGAAAAATGATGATAGCACCAATCTACCTCTGAATCTGCTTGGCCACCTGACCTATACATATGCATCAGATGCTCCCCCTAAGAACTATATATATTTTTCACTTTATTCTTCTCCCATTTGGCATCAATGACAAAGCGGGGTGTCCCCAAAGAATACTGTATAGTATAAATATAAGTCAGTTCTATACAAGTTTCATAATGTCCGCATACATATTCTTAAAAAATGAAAAGTATAATCCCAACCTTTCTTAAGTGGATCGAGAATGGAGATGAATCCATTCAAGAGACTGGCATGATACTCAATTTCTTCTGATGTAGTGGGATCCTCTCTCTGCATATTAGAAATACATTAAGTTTTATGAAACAATAAATTATCTAACCAAGGACCAATAAGATTATGGAGCTCATTTTCTCTCTTTATTAGACTATCCCTATCCTTCTCCAATTTTAAAATTTGATCCAAGACTACCAAAATTGGACCATCTAAAGAACTTGTTAGATTTGTTGTCGGGATGTAAGCATTGTAAATCTGAATTAAATTGTTCCTACAATTTGATAGTCGCTTGTCTATGGATGTTATGAGTTTATCAAAATCTAGACAATTCTTATATACACTACCTCCTTCCACCAAAGTTGCATCAATCGATTACAAGCAAGTTTCGGGTGTTCCTTTATCAATCTCAATCATTTGCAAGAATGTTAACTTTCGGGCCACAACAAAATTTCCTTTAGCCTCAGTTAATGAAATTTTCAATAACAAATCATAGTGCTTAGAAATAAAAATAATAATTTCTTCTAGTTTACCAAATGAGCTTGTGCTTGAAATTCTGGTACTAACCAGTTCAAAACTTCAAAACTGCATTCAACTAATTTTCTATCTTTTGACTCTTCCTGAGCCAATTCCTACGTAGCTTGCACCTGAAGAGGTGTTGTTGCCAAAATTTACTCTATCAGTGACATTTTGTGATAGGGTTTGTCAAAATTGATAGAAATTTGTGACAAATTCCCTTTGGCTAAGGATATAGTGTCAATTTCCAAGCCGAAAGAGATTTTTCTAAACTTCCTTACCCTCGTCTGCTGATGAGATAAACTTAGAATATTTTATCTCTTGTGCAGTGGTGGCTTCACCACTTCGTGCCCTATCCAGATCTTGAACATCCTCTGCAACCTTATTAACTATATCTTTATCTATATGTGCCTCTATGTCCTTTATAATCTATACATTATCTGTCGATAAATTCTCTAATGTAAAATGTTACTCAATAACCTATACAGTAGTAGCCGGTGGAGTGCTAGCCAAATTCTCAGTATGTACACTTTGGTGTTCTTCCAGTTCTTGACCTTTTGGCAACTGAATATTCTGAGATTGCACAAAACTGGGACTAAGCTCAACCCAAACTCAAAATAATTCTCACCCAAATATCTACAGTTTCCTTCTGAATCTCTTCAAATCTATCCAACATTAGGTTGTTTATTCTGTGCTTGAGATTAAATTTGGATGAGCCAGTTTTATTAATTAAATCTACCATCTCTGGAGGGGTTATTGTGAGATAGAGATTGACCAATTTTGTCTCTTTATTTGCTGGTCCAGATTCTGAGCATGTAATTTTTTGGCCTCTAACTTATCATACAATTCTCTAGGCAATATTTTCTCAAATTCAATCAATGCCCTACTAAAAGAATCAAGATATACAAGAATTTCTTCCTCAATTTTCTTCTTATCCTTCTCCTCAAATCCATCAAAGAATAAAGAAATATTATCTAAATTCCTACCATTAATAATCTAATCAATTAAATCTTGATCTTCCAACTTCTTCGTATCGGTTCTCCTCTTTGCTTCTAGTTGGGACTGATGGTATGATAAAAGAATAAGGATTCAATCAACTACTAAGAGGGGGAGGTGAATCGGTAGATAGAAAATTGTATAGACTTTCACCAATATCAAAATCAACCTCTCAAAGCAAACTCAAAACTGACTAGTTTAAACATTGACTAGTTTACTGTTATAATCGAATAATAGTAACACAACTCTAAAACTCTCAAAACCTTTTAACTAAAATATCCAAATACTTTACTGACAAAATTAAGAGCACATTTCAGACTGTTGTCGGTTAACATAACATATAAAAGTGGATTTAGTAGTTATTCAACCATAGTAAACATAACCACAAAAGCATTCACCACTTGACACAATATTTTTCACGTGGAAACTCAAATGGGAAAAACCATGGTGGGGATGAATACCCACAAGTATTCTGAACTCTTTTGAAGTTCGCCCTGTTAGGAGCCAAGCCTATTAAAGCTTTACATTAAATCCTGTTAAGAACAGATCCTGTTAGGGACCACCCGGTTAAGGGATTGACTATAATGCCCTATTAGAAGAAATACCCTGTTAGGAGTAACCTCGGTAGAGGATTTGAAATCCAATATAATGGATCGCCTAATTAGAAGATTTGAATAACACTAAGCTTGTTAGAGCTTACCCGGTTAACGGATTTGACTGTTGTAATTGTTAGAAAACAATAGGGGTTTGCAGATCTGTTTGAATAGCACTACACTTGCTTGTTCAGATCCTTTCCATGCTCCTATCTACCTTTACACATACTACAGATACATCTCCTTGTTTGACAACCACACTCTCTTACTCTCAACCATTAATTATCAGCACTTCAATAAAACAACTCATCGACCTTATAAATAAAATAATAGGTTGGTAACACAACACAAACCTAATCATCACATAGAGATTATAAACAAATCAGTTCAAGTATGACCATTGGATTACATAGAAAATTACATAAAAATCAATGCACATCATTCAAGACAACCTTGACCACTCTTTGATAACCACTTCATCGAACACTATAACTCATCACACGGTTTCCATTACATGCAATGAACTTGCTCATTCCCAAGATAGAAACCGTTATCTCTACGTGCCAAAAACCTTTTGAAACTCTTCTCATACAATATGCATACATGTCATAATTATTGTCGTTCATCACTTGGTCATAAACCAGTACAACTGATTCACCAAACTTCATCGGTTAGGTTTTAGCATATCAATAGGTAGGGTTTATCGGTTGATCTCTCCATTTCATAGCAATATCGGTTTCCTCGACAAATTCACCTACCGGTTGTTGTTTCCTTTACTAGCTCTTCCTATCGATTACACAACAACATTATTACAACATCATTACCAGTTATAATTGACATCAATTACAATATAACATTTCATTAATGCAATCTTCATGCAAATGCCAACAATCTCCCCCTTTGGCATTGATGGCAATACAAGTATCAATACCCTTGATTGCTATGATTGTGAATAGGAATCTTGGTTTACATTTTACCATGTACTCTCCTTCAACTATGTCTCCATGTCTTCAACTAGTAACTGGCTATAGATGTTCTCTCCAATCATATAGATCTTCTCCTCCTTTGACAACAATTCCAAAGTGAAAGTAAAACATGTAATGTCAAACTTCACTATTAAGCATCATCAACCTGCAACTTGATGCTCCCCTTATGGAATAACTCCACTCTACACCAATCCCATTTTTAAATTCTCCAAGTAGCTCCGGGACTGATGTATTCTACATCATGCCCAATTAACCTCATGTAGGGGTACAACCCTTAGTTGACTTCTAAGATACGCAAAAGTAGTCTTAGACAGAGGTTTAGTAAAGATATCTGCAAGATGCTCCTTGGTAGAAACATGCTCTAATAACACATCATTACTCAACACTTTTTCTCTCAAGAAATGATACTTCAATTCAATATTCTTAGTTTGTGCATGCAAAATAGGGTTCTTCGAGATATTTATGGCACTGGTATTGTCACATAAGATCTTTATTGGTTCTATAAACATCATCTCGAATCCTTCCAGAATGTGTTTCGTCTAGATAGCTTGGGTAAAATTCATATATGTTTCAACATACTCAACTTCAGTAGTGGACTATGATATACAACTCTGCTTCTTGTTGCTCCATGAAACAAGTCTTCCACCAAGAAAGAATGCTCCACCAGTTGTGCTTTTCCTATCATCCACATTACCTACCCAATTTGCATCTATATACACCTCCAAATCAAAGTTACCTGCATATGGATACTAGAAACCATAGTCAATAGTACCTTTCAAATATCTGAATATTCTCTTGGTTTCTATCAAATGTGTTTCCTGTGGATTCTTCTAAAATCTAGCAACTAGACCAGCTGCATGAGCTATATCTGGTCTGTTGTGAACAACATAGTGCAATTTCCCTATCATTGACCTATACTCATTTTCATCAACAGATGTGGCTTCATCCTCCTTAGACAATTTACAACCTATAACCATTGGTGTCCCAATTGGTTTACAGTCACTCATTCCAAATGTCTTCAATACCTCTTTCACATATTTAGACTATGTGATGAAAATACCACTCTTCATCTGCTGAATTTGCAAGCCTATAAATTTTTTTATCTCTCCCACTAAAGACATTTCAAGCTCACTTTTCATTTCATTTGCAAAGTCATTGCCCATGTCATCATTGCCTCCAAATATGATATCATCCACAAACACTTCACTAACCAACATTTTACCTCCTTCAGATTTGAGATATATGTTGTTGTCTTCACTGGTTCTCTGGAAACCTATCTTCATCAGGTGTGAATGTAGCCTCCCATACCATGCTCTTAGTGGTTTCTTCAAACCATATAATGCCTTGTGTAATCTGTATACCATATCTTTTGCATCAGTCAAAGCATAACCATTTGGTTCCTCAATGTATACTTCTTCTTCCAGTATTCCATTTAGAAATGTTGACTTTACATCTATCTGATATACTTTGAATCCCTTATATTTTGTAAAAGAAAGTAAAGTCCTCACACCTTCCAGCCTAGAAACCGGTGCAAAAGTCTCACCACAACCTTCTCCTTCTTCCTACGCATAACCTTTGTATACCAATCTAGCTTTATTCTGTACTACTACTCCATCTTCATTTAGCTTGTTCCTGAATACCCACTTAGTACCTATCACATTTTTATTCATTGGTCTAGGTACTACGGTCCACGTGTTGTTCTTCTCAATTTGATCAAGCTCCTCCTCCATAGCTTTGATCCAGTGATCATATCCAGATGCTTCCTTAGCAGTTCTAGGCTCAATAGTTGAGATCATACAAGAATTCTCTCTAATTCTCCTTCTGGTTAACACTCTAGCATCCTTATCTCCAATAATCTAGTTAGCATTATGATTGACTCTTACATATCTCAAAATTACATGATCATTATCTTCAAGTTCTTCTTCATTATCATTATCTTCTTTTGACTCTACCTGTTCTAGTTGAATTGGTAGAACAACATTCTCTTTACCAGCTTCTGGCTTCACCGGTTCTAGTTCCAAAAATAGAATGCAAGGATCTTCATCCTTTTTCTCCACACTGGTTTTCCCTGAGACTTCAGGATACTCATCCACTCAAACATCAACACTTTCAATGATTCTTTGTGTTTGGTTGTTATAACATCTGTAGGCCTTACTCTTGGTGGAGTAACCAAGAAATATGCCTTCATCACTTCTAGCCTCAAACTTGCTAACATAGTCACCTCTCTTAATTAAACATTTACCACCAAATATCTTAAAATAGCTGACATTAGGTGATCTACCATACCAGTATTCATAAGGAATTTTATCCTTATCTCTCTTTACCAGTATCCAGTTCATAATATAGACAGTTGTGTTGACAGTTTCTCTCCAAAACATTTTTTCTACTCCTTGTATCAACATCGTTCTAGAAGCTTCAACAAGTGACCTATTGTTCCTCTCTGCAATACCATCCTACTGTGGTATCCTCGGTGCAGAAAGATGCCTTTTGATACCATTTTCTTCATAATGTCTAGTGAATTCCTCTTAAGTAAATTAACTACCTTGATAAGTCGTCAGACACTTTATCTTCTTGCCACTTTCCTTTTCATCTAAGGCCCTAAATGCGTTAAACTTACTAAAATATTATGACTTATCTTTCAAGAATGTGACACACATAATTCTTGAGCAATCATTAGTGAAGATCATAAAATATCTGTCACCTTGAATACTTTTGGTCCTTATTGGTCTAGAGAGGTCTATATGAACCAAATCTAATAGGTGTTCTTATGAAAAAGATTTTCTCTTAAAAGTTGAGGATGTCATCTTTCCCAACTAACATTCCTTACACAAAGCATTAACCAGTTTGTCCAATTGAGGCAAACCTCTCACTGTCTTCGATTTACTAACTTTTATAATGTTATCAAAGTTTATGTGACCAAACATCCTATGCCAAATCCAAATATCATCTATTTTAGAAATTAGATATTTGTTGACTTTAGGATTCAGGTGAAACGGGTTACCTTTAGTCTTCTTGCCGGTTTCAATCAGTTCACCATTTCTCCCATATATTTTGCACATTCCATTCTTAAACTCCAATGGATATCCTTTGTCTTTGAGTTGTGCAACACTCAAAAGATTGTGCTTTAATCCTTAAACCCAGTAGACATCATCTGCACTGCTCTTTCCATTAAGAGAAATGGCTCCGTTACCTTTTGTAGTCACATAAATCTTTCCATTTTAATTAAATGAATATTTGATATTTATTTGATTAATAAACCCACTAGCCAACAGTTAATTAAATTAACATTTAATTAATTCATCCTAAAAAATTCTCCTATTAATTAAATAAATTATTCAATTTATTTTAAATAATTCATTAAACCAAATTCATAATCAATTAAATGAATAAATCCTATTTATTTAATTTAATCCTCTTTTCTCTTTTAAATCAATAATTAAAACATTTATTTAAATCATTTAATCCCCCCACTTGCATTCTCCTACAAATACAAGTTGCAACCACAAGTTGAAATAAATTAATTTTATTTTAATTTAAATCCTATTTTCTCTCACCCATCAAATCCACTTGAAATCCGAAATCCCCTTCCATACCCTTCTAACCACTTTCTAACCATTCCTAATTAGCCTAATCCATCCCCTAAATATTGTCACATTCATAAGCAACTTGGAGTCACTTCTCAAAGACTCCAAAGTCTTTGAAAAGCATTTAATTCTTTATGTGTCCAACAAGCTAACCTCTAAAGTCTTCCAAACCACATATGGTTCTTACATGACCATTAATGGTTAACTCAACTCACCCACATGGTTGGAGACTTTGACCTCTAACTCAACCCTCATGTAACCCATGTGTCTCCTCAAGCATTTATTGATTTGACCATGATTATCCTCACTAACTCTTGCACAAGAGTTTATCCATTAGATAAAAGCATTATTCTGTGAAAAATAAATTTATTCACTCAACTCAACATTAACTCTACCTCCCAAGTTAACCCTTAGGTCATGTCAAGCATTTAATGCTTCTTCCCTCTCCTCTCAACCCATCTCATGTTGACACTTGTCATCTTGGGATTGGGTTGAAAGCCCTCACATGGATCTTAAACCATTCAATCCCGACCCTTGTTGAGATTACTTAGTCTCAGCCATCCATTGCTCCATTTTACCTATAAATAGAGCTCATTTCTTCATAATCTAGATCCTGAAAACTTGTATGCATTTAACTTATAGCGAATTTTAGAGAAGAGAATTTTATCATAAATCACTAATATATTGTTATTTTAGACTAAAATAAATCTTAGTTCATTTCATAGCATGTCTAATTAGTTTGTTTTACACTTGCATAGCATAGTTAAAGCATTTCAATCTTAAATCTCCATAAGACATCCATAGTGCAAAAAGCTACGGAGAGCTACACTCATTTGGAACTTGGAGAGGAGAGGAACAAGGGAGGAGGATCTACAAGCATGGTGGAAGGCATTTGGAGATGTCTTATTGCATTTTCTTTTATTGTTAAATTTTTTATTGTGCTTATAGTGTCTCTCTTGATATGCATGTTTAGAATAATCTTTAGTTGATTAACACTAACAACTCTTTGTTTCTTTTGTTTTTGTGTGTGTGTGTTACCTCACCACAGGTTTTTATAACATTCCTTCATTTTGCAAAGCATCATTTGGTGAACTTGACGTGAATCCAACACAAAGATTTCTACACAAACTACTAACTTTTCTTGTTTAAATTGGCACACAGGTTGCACTTTTATGCTTTTGAACACGTTTTAGCGCTTACAAAAGTTATTTATTTAGTGCTTTTGTTCACTAGAATAGCGCTATTGATCGTAGATTAGTGCTTTTATATTTATAGTAGTGCATTTGTTATTAGTTTAGCACATTCACACACTCTGTTTGACAAAAGCGCATTTGTACTTATTTTAGCTCACCTGTTAGTAAAATAGCGCTTTAATGTTAAATAGCATTTATGTGTTTACACAAACTGGCGCTATTGTAACAGAGAGTTGTAATTTTTTATTTTGTAACCAAAAATAAAAAGCTTAGCCTTGTGGAAGCCCACCCATACCTCATTTTATTTTTATTTTGGACTAACTGTTTGATTGTTTGTACAACATTGAAGGAGTTAGATTAGAAAGCATTTGAATTTCTTTCTTTCACTTTGTTTTTCAAAGTTGGAATAAAATAAATTCACTTTCTCTTTTGGGCTTAAAGCATTAACTTCGCACTTCATTTTGGGTTCTAAAAATTAATCACACCTTTTTAGATTGAGCTTAAAAGGAACCTCATTGTGCAAAATAAAAAGAACAACAAACACAAATCCAACAAATTTGCTTTCTTTGCAAGTTAGGATTCATTTTTATTTTGGGTTTTAAAACAAGACAAAAACAACTTTTATTTCTTGCATCAAAGTTAAAATCCACAATCAACACTTCCCTTTTTTTTTGCAAAGGTAAAAAGAACACTCAACTTGTCAAAAAATTTCTTGTTTCCAAGAGAGATTTACTTCAAGAAAATGTGTTTCAATTCAGTTGACCAAGATTTCAAGTTCCTCGATTACACAAACATTTTGTCTTGAAAGTTAAAAAGAACACCATGATTGTTGGAGCAACATCTACAAATAGTTAGATCACATTGCTATAAACTTGGTTAAAAAGAACAAGTGATTTCAGTGATTGGCACACTTGTGCAAAAAGTTTGTCAATTGGTCCTACTTCTAACATAGAATTACCTCTCCCTTGTCTTTCATGGTCCTAGGCACAAGAGAAAAGTGTTAGTAACACTCAACTTTTATCCTTTTAAGAGGGGCCTGCCAAGAGACATGTCACTCTTGGGAATGACCTCGAGCGGTAAATCCTTTGAGCCACTATAGAAATTAGGTGGGAGAAAAAGCTATAGCCTTGGGTATAGCTATTCCTATAGTGTAACTTGCCGAAAGGACAAATGGGCCCCACCACAAGTTACAAGGCTCTTAAGTGAGTCACTGCAGAATGAACTTATGTCCAAAAACATCAAAAAATACTAAACAACTTTATGTAGAAGCCCACCCAATCTATTGATTGAGGATATTTGTGTGAAGTTCAGTACAAGAGCATAGATGGTTTTGCTCCCAAGATACTCACCATACATATTTCCTAGAGTAGAAACATAGCTTTTTGAAAGGCTACTTGTATCTTGATAAAAGTGGTGACTCCCTCATCATAGGGATCATCTATTTGTTAAGCTCACGCAATACTTAGTATATCACATCCTTACCTGCCACGATGGGATTCATAAGGTATGTAGTACCAAAATTGAAGAAATATTAAGATGTGGGCTAAAATTATTACAACTGGCCATTTGACCTTAGGGATAAAGTGTGTTTGAAGTGTCTTCATTTTGTGTCAAGACAAGTGATAAACTGAGCCGACTTCAGGATTTTTGGAAAAACATACTCAAAGACATTTGGAAAAACATACTCAAAAACATTTGGAAAAGGGGTAATACAAGTGAAAGAATGGGTTGATTTAGACCCACACTTATTTGTGCCTTTTGAGGCAACATTATTGTGTTTGTGTGTTTGCTTTGTTTTTTTGTCAAATAAAATCAAATCCAATTCAAAAACAAGTATTCATCCAACACAAATTTTTCACAAATAACCTTTTGACAAACAAAGGTATCAAAACTATATGACCATCCTTCACATTTTGAGAAGGAAGAATCTTCATCAACATATTAATTTGAAGATAAGACCATTGAGCTCAAAGGCTTTCATCAAAAGAAGGAGATTGTTCTATCTCAATAGACAAATCTTTGTCTCACATAAAACCTTCTTACATCACATGCATCTATATCTTCAAGGAAAATCTAATGAATTTGATCAAGAGTCTTTAAACCATGGGTCTTTTACTCAATATATAGCTTTGAGCTATCATAAAAACAAGGGAGGCAAAATCAATCCTACCTTCTTTCCAGATATTTGCATCACATACAACATAGCTCGGGAAGAACCACCAACCCCTAAAAGAGAAGAGGAAGAATTTGTCTCATTCGTAACACGGAGTTTTTATTGAAGTTTAAACATTTCCATCCATTCTCACATTCATACATCATCAATCCATTTCAAAATCTCAAAGCATAAAGAGGTCTTGTCCTAGGTTCTTTTTAGTAATTGCTTGAATAAAAAACAACACATCACTTTTTAGATTGTCTCTACATCTAGGATAAACTCATCCTAACAGGCATTTCTATGAAGATTAAAACTAGTCTATGAGTACATCCTCTCATTACTAAGTAGCTTGGTCTGTATAACATCTCAGACTTTGCTATACCTTATCATCTCAAATATTGTCAACAAACACAACAAGTAATTCTTAGAAGGAATTTGGTAACATAAAACCTTTAGTGCTAGAGATCCATATGCTAAACACTTCACCAAACATTTATCTCTCATTTCATCATCAACTCATCATCATTTTATCCATATGCTAAACACTTCACCAAACATTTATCTCTCATTTCATCATCAACTCATCATCATTTTATCCATATGCTAAACACTTCACCAAACATTTATCTCTCATTTCATCATCAACTCATCATCATTTTCATCAAACTTCAACAAAATCTTTCAAACAAATTGGCTCAAACTAGATCAAGGACTAGACAACAAGAAATTGAAGAGGAAGAAGAGGAAAATCTCAATGAATTCCAAGAAGCTCTTATAGGAAACGCAAATGATGAAACTCCTCATACTCCCACTCCTAAAGCAATCGAAAGGGCACAACACAACCCCCTCTTCAATTGAATTTTTTATGAGATCCTCAGAAACAATGTTGATGCTCACTTTTTAAGACTTGCCCAAGAGGGAGCTAAACTACCCTCTGATTTTGATACAACACAATTACGGCAATCATGAGAACACTAGTCATAAGGATGGAAGAGGTCAAGATCACATCAGATACAACCTTCATCAAGAAAATCCCCCACCTCCTCCTCCTCCAAATGACATTGACATGTTGAGGCAACAAGTCAAGAATCTCGCCCAACAACTCCACAGTGGTGTGAAAACAAACCGGTTTTCACTTAATGATATTTGTCCCTATCCCTTTGATAGGAATCTACATATGCCACCTTTTCGATGAGGGTTTAAAACACCTAAGTTTGAAAAGTATCAGGGAAGAGGAGACCCTCGTGATCATGTCAGGGAATTTCACTCCGCTTGTCTAGAAGTGGCATATGAAGACACATACCTAATGCGACTCTTTCTTAAAAGTTTGGCAAGGACAACCACACAATGGTTTTCCCTACTAACAGATGGCATTAGGACGTTCAAAGAATAGGTCCAAAAATTCATTGCACATTATTCCCATAACATAGAGCGCAATGTCACCATGGTAGACCTGTGTAGCACCAAGCAAAAACCAGGGGAGCTATTTTTCAGCTTTCCTATAATGACAACGACAAATGTCTAGTAGACGTTCCCTTCAGCTACCTAAAAGAGAGCTAGTGGAAATATTTATTTCCAACTTGAACGAAGAAATGGAATTTCATTTAGACATGAAAGGCACAAAGTCTTGTAATGACATGATCACATAGGTTTTAAAATGTGAAAGGGCCCTCATCAAAAAGGGTCTTATCAAAATATACAATGAACCAAAAGATGCCCCTCACCCGCGCTTCAACAGTGATAAACCTAAGTTTTGGAATAAAAACAAAAACATCATCAATGACGGGGTTGTAGATGCAAGGAATATCAAGAGTGCACAACCTGTGGTCTGATTTGCGAGGCAAAACCCCAATCCTAAGACCAACACGGTTCCTCCCCCACCAAATCAAGGATGCAATGTCCAACAAGAAGAACCAAGGCAAAGATAGTAGAATTATAAACCAAAATGTACATACACTCCCTTAGGGGAACCTATTGAAACAGTGTTATGTCAATTGGTCTCGTCAAATCTAGTGACCTTACCCAAAAAATCTAATTATGAACCTCAAGTCAAACCTCCATGGTGGAGGGATAATAAACATTGCAAATTCCGTCAAGGGAAAGGGCATAAAATAAGTAATTGTGATAGATTGAAAGATCTTGTTCAGGATCTTATTGACTGAGGAGAGTATGAAATTGAAGGACATGACCCAAAAGCCATGAATAATGATCATCTTATGTTTAAAAATCCACTTCCATCACAAGATCAAAGGAGTCCCTCCACTTCAGGATGAAACACAAATATCAATGATTATACGCGAGATGCTTATAATTACACTGTGAATCACCTATATGATGCAGATGAACAAATTGCAACCATTACCATCAAAAATAGAAGCCCTACTTGCAATGTTGTTATGCATCGTAGCAAGATTGCCATTAAAGCAGCTCCACAAGGCACCACCTCCATACCAAAGAAGTACAACCTTGTGGAATAATTATATAAAACGCCTGCACTTATATCGATATTAGAGTTGTTGCACCTATCCCCATCTCATAAAACAATCTTGGATCAAGCTCTCCAAGAGGCGTCATTCCCTACCAATCTAAACACAAATCAATTTCAAGCTATGGTTGGTAGTCTGAGGATTCACCATGTCTCACTTTCTCAGAAAGTGACAATACATCCTTCCAACAACCTCATAACGCCTCACTCCATATTGAAGGATTTATTAACCAACACAGGATCAAGCAAGTCTTGATTGATAATGGAGTAGGCCTAAATATCTGTACACTACAATTGGTCACAAAATTGGGATATGCAATTGAATCAATGGATCCCCGCAAAAGGATAACAATAAAAGATTATGATGCAGCAAAGCGTTCATCAAAAGGAGTAGTTGTGTTACCAATACGAGTAGGCCCAGTGGTGAAGCACATCATATGTCAAGTTCTAGACCTTCCTCTGCCATATAATTTGTTGTTAGGAAGACCTTGGATACACACCATGCAAGCCATTCCATCTACCTATCACCAATGTATCAAGTTCCCTCATAATGGTGTAGAAATTACAATCTTGGGCGATGCAAACCTATTTGTATATTGTAACAATATCAATCATCGGCCAGAGATTATTTTTCCCAACAATAGAGAAGCTATCCCATCCACATAATATGTAAGTTCAGACTCTCTTTCCAATTCAAACACCACTATACCCAAGCAAGGGAAGCTAAAAATGAAAATGGTAGAGGAAGGTTTGGGGGAGTACAATCTTAGCCAACTCTTTTGTGTTGGACAACTACCCACTTCTCCTAGAACTCATGGTAAACCTCAATGGTTACTTCAAACACCATTGGTCAAACCAACATGCACTTTCATGCCTTTTATCCTTGGAAAGAGTCAAGAAGAAGAGACCAAAGATGAGGACTTGGCAGATCTATAAAGACCCTATCACCATGGACATCCCACAAGATAAGCTTCCCATAGATCAATATGGAAAAGGCCTTCTCATTATACAAAGAATGGCCTATGATGCTAAGAGTGCTTTGGGACCTTGCAAGCAAGGACGAAATAATCCATTGTAACCTGAATTAAAGCCTAAAGATAACACTGGATTAGGATTTCAAAAGGAGAGTCTTCCTAAGCTCTGATACAAAGGGAAACCCACCAAACCTTTATATTAGCCTAAAACTCTAAAGAGGTCACCTTTGGTTATATCAGTAGCACCAAGCACCATACCAACTTCCACACTGAGGCTAAAGATTCCATCAATATCATCCACAACACCAATCATCCGACCAATCACAACAACAACTCCATCAACAACAACAACTGCATCAACAACACCATTAGCAGTATCAAAACCCCTAGCGGTATTAAAAACACCTACAATTCAATTAGAAGAAGAAGATCCAACAATCTTGATACTCCCAGTATCAGATTCACTGATTCCCATAATCCTTCTCGCAATACAACCCATTCCATCTCCAAAGGTACATAAGTCGATTACACCTGCAATGTTTAACTCAAAGGATATCCCGATTTGGTATAGTAATCAGATATTGGAAAGTGACTCAGAGACCGACTCACATGAGTGGGAATTTGATTTCGTCCATCTCAATACTTTAGATGACGAAGATGCATCACCCCCTCCACCTCACAAAGAAATCCTTGTTTACGGCAAAGCACAGATTAAAACATCTTGGGTTCCTAAACTGGAAACACCTTCCATGGACCCTATGTCACATCCTATGCCCAATTTTGACAAGGAGAGTACCATCAACAACCTTCACCACAATGTCTTGACCCTCACTGACACATCTTATGAAAATAACCTGATCGATGAGGTAATGCCCATTATCCATCCAGAACTCATCGAATGGAACCAACCTAATCCTCCATGCCTTGACCAATTCCAAAATGATGAGGCGATCATTGATTTTTTGGAACTACAGGATAACATACCAAGCGGGGATCACAAAGCTGGATTATCCATTGAACTAAATAGCGCAGCATACTTTGTGGTGGATGCCAAACCTTTCAGTTACAAAAATATTACAATCAAACATGGATCTTCCAGTGAAAACCACATAGTGGCACTATTTGATCCCACAAAAGTAAAAACAAAGAGTGTATCCAAAGGTGAAAACCTCTCCGAGGTGCCCGAGGATGAAAGGTTTGACATCCTCCCTTCTAGTACACGGTAAGAATGATCAACGATCCTTATTGAGGAAATAAAATAATTCAATGTGGGGACTCCTGAAACTCCTCACCACATACATTTGGCATCTCTTTTGTCTCTAGAGGAATGGCCTAAGTTTGTAGAGTTCTTCCAAAAGCATCAGATCAACTTTGCATGGTCATATGCAGAAATGTTTGGTCTTGATCTTGATACAGTCATGCATCACCTCACCATAGAAAAAGGAGCTAAGCCTGTCAAATAGAAGCTTCGCAAGATGCACCCCCAAATTGTGGTACTAGTCAAAGCAGAACTTAAGAAACTCCCGGATGTTTGTTTTATTAGACCAATTGATTATGCAGATTGGATCTCCAACATTGTACCTGTCAGAAAACCAAATGGGGGTATCCGTATCTATACTAACTTCAGAGATCTAAACAAGGCATGTCCTAAAGATGACTTCCCCCTACCAAACATTGACATGATAATAGACCTAACAATAGGACATGCCATGCTTTCTCTCATGGATGGCTTTTTAGGGTACAACCAGATAAAGATCGCTTCAGAGGATGAATATAAAACTACCTTCACATGTCCATGGGGAACAGACTGTTGGAATGTAATGCCTTTTGGTCTAAAGAATGCAAGGGTGACCTATCAAAGAGCAATGACCACCATATTTTATGATATGATGCATACCATCATGGTGTCAATGATTTATTGGCAAAATCCTTAACACGAGAAGGTCATCTAGAAATCTTATCTAAAATATTTGATCAACTAGAATAGTATCATGTTCGACTCAACCCAAATAAATGTGTCTTTGGAGTAAACTCAGGGAAGCTGCTAGGATACATTATCTCAAGCAAAGGCATTGAGGTCGATCCTGCAAAGGTCAAAGCAATCATGGACATGCCACCTCCAAGGAACATCAGTCAGCTAAGGGCATTACAAGGGTGGCTACAATCCATCTAAAGATTCATTGCACAATTGGCAGATAAGTGTCACCCCTTTACACACCTGTTACACAAAAATATTCATTTTCAATGGGATGCCAGATGTCGACAAGCATTCCAGATGCTTAAAGACTATCTCATGAATACACCATTGTTGATCCCATCAAATCCAAGTAGACCTCTATCTCTTTATATTTCAGCAACAAATATGGCATTAGGCGCACTATTGGCATAACATAATGAAAAAGGGAAAGAGTGTGTTGTTTACTACATCTCTCGCACACTAGTCGGTTATGAACTCAATTATACACCTATTGAGCAATCTTGCTTAGCAGTAATCTTGGCAACCACTAAACTAAGGCACTACCTATTAACACATAAAGTACAACTCATTGCTAAGATTGATCCACTAAAGTACTTACTCAGCAAAGCAGCATTGATAGGTCACTTGGCCAAATGGGTGATGATTCTAAGTGAATTTGACATCGATTATGTGGACTGTAAGGCTATCAAGGGCCAAGTTGTTGCAGATCAGTTGGTCGATGCATCTTTCATAGGTGATTATCCTCTCATTTCCAATTTTCCAGATGAAGAGATATTCATGATCATAATAGTACAACCATGGAAACTATACTTTGACGGTTCATACACTAGGCATGGCTTGGGGGCAGGCATTCTGTTTATCACACCTCAAGGTGACAGCATCCTGAAGTCTTACAGGCTCACATTTCCATGTACAAACAACATAGAAGAATATGAGGCCTTGATCATAGGACTCAAACTATCCATACAATGGAAATTGAAAGAGTTACAGATATATGGCGACTCCCAACTGGTCATCCGATAAGTCACAAATGAATATTAGACCAAGGATGATAAACTCATGTCGTACAAACAAATGGTGGACAATTTAAAGGCATCCTTTACGACTATCACCTTTAAGAAGATACCCAGAGATTGGAATCAAGCCACTGACGCAATGGCTACCATTGCATCTCTCCTATATCTTCCACAAAATTCAACACGCTATGAGTTATTGGTAGAACAACTTTGGATTCCCACTTATGATATGCCTAAAATTGAGATGATATGTCACCTTGTCAGTTTTGAATCCCCATGGTATGGTGAGTTCTACACCTAGCTTCATGATCACACACTTCCTCCTAACCAATCAAATAACCAATGCAAAACCTTCAATCACCAAACCACTCAATACACCATCATTATCGAAACCCTATACCGATGCAGTCTTGATGGTACTCTCCTTTGATGTTTGGAACAGGATGAGATAACAAAGGCCTTGGAAGAGGTACAAGAAGGAATTTGTGGGACTCACGCAAGTGGTCCTTCCTTAGCAAATAAAATCATGCGCACTGGATACTATTAGCCATCCATAGAAAAAGACTCCTATTACTTTGTCAAAAAATGCAAGAAATGCCAAGTTCATGGAGACCTGATACATGGACCAGCACAGGAATTGCAACCAATCACAAAACCATGGCCCTTTTGTCAATGGGGACTTGACCTTGTGGGTAAAATTCATCCATCTTCATCCAATGGCCATAAGTTCATCATTACGGCTACTAAATATTTCACAAAGTTGATCGAAGCTGTTCCACTTACCCAAGTCACCGATAAGAAGATTGCCTCATTCATCCTTAATTATATCATCTGCTGGTATGGTGTACCCATGTCCATCATTATAGATAACAGACTTCCTTTCAAAAATCAGGATGTTCTTGAGCTCTATGAGAAGTTTCACATCCAACACCGCTTTTCCACTCCCTATTACCCACAAGGAAATGGTCAAGCCGAATCATCAAACAAGAACATATTAAGAATCTTCAAGAAAATAGTCAATGATGATGGTCGTGATTGGCATGTTAAATTAAATCCAGCACTATGGGTGTATCGAACTAGCATTCGAACCCCTATAGGCGCAAATCCCTACTCTCTGGTCTATGGTGCAGAAGCTATCTTACCTATTGAGGTCGAGATATGATCTCTACGGGTTCCCTTGCATAATCTAATAGATGATGAAGCATACAAAGTATCACGTCTTCAAGACTTGGAACTACTTGATGAAAGGCGACAAGCTGCATACAATCACCTCAAGGCCTATCAGTAATTCATGAGCAGAAGCTATAATCATCGAGTTAGACCTCATGCATTTGAGGTAGGTGATCTTTTTCTTCAAGAGAATCCTCATAACCAACCAAACAAAGAACATTAGGGAAAGTTTGAATCAAATTGGTTGGGTCCATATGTTATCATTGTTGTATTTGGGTCTGGGGCATATTAGTTGGCTACTTTAGAAGGAGAACTGCTAGCAGATCCAACCAACAACATGCACCTCAAATGGTTTTATACATAAGTTGTACAAAGCATTAGGTTCCACTACATACTAGAAAAACACTAAAAACATTTAGATAAATGTCCTGAAGAAAACAAAAAAAATCAAAATAGTAAAGAAAAATCATGCATCCAAACAGTGAACAACCACTCTGGTGGCACCTTGGGTAAGTGTGATGGTGAAAACCTGGAAAACAAGCACCACTCGTAAAGGCTATGGCTCCATTGTTTTTCAGACTTTTTGCGATCACATTCATTGCATCCACACATCCATCAGTCAAAACCATGGCTTGTTATTGATCTACAGTCAAGGATAGTACTTCATGTGTCTTGCATCCTTCTTTTTCATAGTCATGTCTAAACTGGGGGCAATGCCCTTAACCTATTGATGGAAGTGGATTCTGCATTACTTGTGATTCATTAATTTCTTCACTCAAAATTGTCGCACAAAATACCAAAAACATTCAAACAACTATCTCACAAAATACCAAAAACATTCAAAAACACTCATCAAATACCAAAAACATTCAAACACACTTACAAAATCCAAAAAACATTAGAAAACATCAAAAATCAATCAAAAACATGGCAACACTTTGTATATACGCATCCAAGAAGACACCAAGAAAACATTTTGGAGTTACTCAAACAATGACCACTTATCATATCAATTAAACAATCAATAAAGGTACGCACAATTGCCTTAACAAGGATACATCCTTCCTCACCCAAAACAAAGACATGATAGCATTTTCTTTGAAAAGAAAATTTTGTTTAAGCTATCAAAACTTGGTTGGTTTGTAGGTTATTTATTCATTTATACCAGGTTCCTATGCTACTCCGAGATATCCACAAGTGATTAGAGTGACTGGGATGGTTCCTAAGTATTGTTTTATTTGTGTATCTTCTACGAATTATTCCAATGAAGTTTTGGGGCATGTACTAATGATATCTATGTGAGAAGTTCACTAAGTTACATGATCTTATGCAAAATACAGTCATCGATCACTATGTCTTGCTGACTATAGCATATAGCTCGACCATATGAGCATGAGCCATTATGGAGGGTCTAGATTATTTATTTATTTATGCTGATTGTTTGCAGGTACAATGTTCCAAACTTGGTTCCTACTACCTCATCCAAGATTGATACTACCCTTGCTCAATGATTAAAATAAAGTACTATGGATCGTCATTCCATCTCATCTGTTTATATTGCATTCTATTGCATATCACCCATCCATTTGATCATTCATTATTCATATTCATGGTTTTGTATGCAAGTGTGAACAAGTTTAAATATGAGAAGTTATTTGAAAAATGAATTGGTCCTAGATACAATCACGACAGAGTTCTCTGATACATCATCAATGCATAATGGAAAGTCTAACCAACCTTGCATTCATCTATCATGAACACATCATCATTTCATTACATTTAGTTAAATTTAAAATGCACCTAGTTCATTATCATGTACTTACATATAAGGTTTGTTAAATTCATTTTTGGATCTTCATTTAAATACATTTAATATCATTTAGTTGCATTTACAATACATTATCATTTACTTGCATTTAGTCTCATTACATCATTTCATCATTGCAAAAATCATGACATTTAGATTCATTTGTATAAATTTCTCATCATTACATTTAATACCATTATTAGTCATTACTATGCATTCATTGAGTATCATTTAAAATCATCATTCACCATCATTTAAGCTTGTTTACCATACATTTATTTAGATTTCCTTAGTTGCATGCATTTATTTATCTATCCATTAGTTAAGTGCATTCATCTATCCATCTAGTATATTCTTATACTCGTTCATTTCATCTTACAAAGATTTCATTTACGATTCATTAAAATGCATTCATTATCCTTTTAATTGCCTTAAAATACAGTTATTCATTACCCATGAGTTACATTATCATCACATTATCATTTCACTTAATCATATTTTAGCATTTAAAATCATAACAAAAACCATTTGTCTCAACATTGTCTTATACATTTTACACATGTATTCATTTAGACATCATCACATAAACATTTGTACTTTGCATTTTTGTTTATCCCTATTGAATTCATTTCAACCATCTATATGCATTTACACAAACTCATTCAATTCATTGCATTTCATCATGTCAAACACAACTGCATATCATCATTTCATCAACATAACACACAAGTGCTATCTATATCATCGTTAGCATCATTCGTTATGCCTACATCATCATCATGGCATTACATACATAAAGCATTACACCAATGAATCATGCATATATAAACCTACATCCACATGTTAGCATCACATTCATAAAACATGCATATAGACATATACAAATCAATATAAAAATAGGCATATAGGAATCATCTCATAAACATATACATATAGCAAGTACAAATATCCAAATAAGCATAAATCATAGATCATTATCCTACATAAATCCATACATATCATCAAATATGCATATCATCACAAAATATAGGATCTCCTCATATATCACAACATATCATCTTGCAAAAACATACATGTATCATAGTACAATGATGTCCCAACATATCGGCTAGCAAGAGCCATCCAAGACACAATCCAAAAGGACAATTTCATAAAATACATACAGCTCTCTCAAATGGCACTCTGGCCAGATGCATCACCACCATCACCACCTACTCCCCCACTACCCCCTACACCACATACACTACCTCACTGTGGGGGACCCATCACACCACCACTGCTTTGTACCCTCTCAAACCATTCTTATCTCTCTCGATGCATCTGTGAATAGCTCAATGCTCACTGATTGGTTGGCACCACCTTCTCATATAACACCCGCCAATAATTTGTCTCTTCCTGAGCTCGCCATATCTCCCTCATCACCTCCTGAGTAGAACCCTGTGCTCCTACCCCAACTCATACTCTCTCCTGCAGCTCTGTCAATCTCTCCACTACATCATCTCTCTCCTCTAGCACTACAGTCAACTCTCCCATGCACACAACTGAACATCTCTAGCTGCAACCTCTACCTCCATAGCCTCTAGCCGACTGTGCAAAAATAATATCATCTGATCCCGAAGATCTCCTCGTCCATCCCCTCCTCCACTTGAAGATCCCTCTCATCCTCTTATAGCTCCCATATCCATAGGTGCCTCTCCCTCCCCAATATCCCTACCACCTAATATGACTCCTTCCTACATCAATGGCCCCTATGACAGTCGCAATGGCTTCCCGCCTCTCCCTCTCCACTGTAATCATCCACCTCCACCATCTCCACCTCCAAATCCACCACCACCTCCAAAACCACCACCCCCACCTCCTCCTCCCCCATCCCCTCCTCCTTCATCCCCTCCTCCACCACCCCCACCTCCTCCTCCATCCCCTCCTCCATCACCTCTCCCTCGTCTGCCTACTACAAATCCTCGACCCCCTCTCCTCCTTTGTCTTTGTCTCCCATCCTCCTCAAAATCTGGAATCGGCTCTATCGGATCTAATATGCGTGGAATAGGATGTGTTGTAATGTACTGGGTATACTCATCTAACACCCCTACATCTACAATCCTCGACCTCATATGCCATGGTATCGCCTATAAATTCTGAAACTTTGCTAAAGCCTGATCATATGGTAACACTGGCCCCCACTAGAACCTCTCCTATACCACCCGTGCATACTCTCCTGACCCACTCGGCAATCCTTGCCTTGTCTGAACTACCTCAGCACTCTGCCAGGTACCTATCTCTCCATATTGTAGAAAGTCCTACCAATCAAGTACCGTGTCATAAATACATAAGGCAAGGCCTCTGCATCATCATCCCAGGGCTCACACTCAATATAGGGCCTCCAGATCACTGCATCCAGATCGTCTAATGTCCGTCGCCACCACTTTAACTTCCCCAGGTGGGGCTGACTCATCATATCGCCATACATGTACACATAGGGCTTATCCGCTACCCTAAATCTCAGACTAAGTGGTCGTGTCATAGGTAGGTGCTCCCATGCCCATACATGAAGTAGAGTGATCCCAACTCCCAATGAGCTCATCTATTGGTACACCACCTCATGTAGCTCCCGATATATGTGCAACAAAATGCATGATCCCCATGCAAAGCACATCCCCTCAGTCATCATCTACTCTATAACTTTGCACCAACCCATGGCCAATCCATCTGATCATCGATCTGGGCATAGTAGGCCCCCAACAATCCATGATAGTATGAATGGCAGTGGCTCATATAATGCAACTATATCCTCCCATGCTACTGAGCCATCGTGAATGAAAACATCCTCATCAAAAAAATGTTGCACCACCGCTGTCCTCCATGCTCGATCATATGTCATAAGATCCCCTCGGATAGGGATGTGTACAATTCGCCACACATCCTCCAGTGTCACCGTCATCTCCCCATGTGCTAGGTGAAACTTACAAGTCTCACTGTGCCACCGCTCAGCCAATGTTGTCATCAAACCATGATTTGTCTGAATCATGGGCATATACATCACATCATATAGGCCTATCATTGCAATGCAATCAATCTCGGCCTTTTTCAGCCTATCTCTCAACTACTATGTGGCTGGATGCCTCTCCCGCATATGTAAGACAAGAAGATCCTCCTACACATGCACATCAACCATCATCATTAGTTGTTTTGTTTCAAACTTTCTTAAGTTTAAACCTAGACAATCAATAGATACTTTGATCAAGTATCTTTGGGTCTCAACAAGTAAGTAATCATGGCACACCTAGACTACAATAGACATTTATCCTAATGACCTAAGTCTCAACGGGGATGCTATGGTTCAAAACAACTAACCTCTCCATCCATCCATCATTGGCATCAAGAGATTCTTTTTTTAAACACTGGGGCATCTATTTTTTAGACAATAGCACTACTTTGCTAATAATCACACTACAACAACTACACATTAGCACTAAACAAATAATAGTGCTATAACAACTACGCAATAGTGCCATTTCAAAACAATAGCACTACAAGAAGGACTCAATAGCACTCAAACTACATTAGCGCTAAAACAAACTACTTAATTGTGCTACAACTTACAAAAGCGCTAAAACCACTATGCAATAGCACTATAGTGGCACAATAGCACTAATTAAACTGACAACAGTGCCAAAACACAGTTTTAGCGCTATTGTCCTAACTCAACTTAAACACTTGGAAAAAGACATCAAAAATGCGTGAAAAACAAATTTTCAAATTTGCATACCACTGGTCTGTAGTCATCTGGCCGCTGGAATCGATGAACCCGCTCTAGCCGATGATTTGCTATTGGTACTGACATCCTCATTGTTACTCACTCTTTCAAAGAGGTCACTATCAGAGCTCTAAATCACTATGGAGATGAATAGAAATGACCCTTTTTTTACCCCTTCACCCCCATATATACCCTTCGCCCTAAACCTAATTTTACCCCGCTCATCATTGTGGTCCCCGTCAACTTCCAGTACCTCCCATTTCTCTATTTTATTTCTGATTTCTTCCATTCTTTTACCAGTATTGCAAAATTCTTCTCTTCTACTTCCTCGCCAATTTTCATTCTTTTTCGAGAGACTGCCCGATTTTTCAAAATTTTCGGCCCATCTCTCAAGGGGGCATACCACCCATTAAATTAACATTTTATGGGGCATATTTCTTCACACCTATTTTTCTTTCTTTGAATCGACATGATAAATCACACTGTCTCAAAGAGGGGCAAATGTAGTCACATAAATCTGTCCATTTTAATTAAATGCATATTTGATATTTATTTGATTAGTAAACCCACTAGCCAACAATTAATTAATTTAATTAACTCATCCTAAAAAATTCTCCTATTAATTAAATAAATTATTCAATTTATTTTAATTAATTCATTAAACCAAATTCACAATCAATTAAATGAATAAATCCTATTTATTTAATTTAATCCCCTTTCCTCTTTTAAATAAATAATTAAAACATTTATTTAAATCATTTAATCCCCCCCACTTGCATTCTCCTACAAATGCAAGTTGCAACCACAAGTTGAAATTAATTAATTTTATTTTAATTTAAATCCTATTTTCCCTCACCCATCAAATCCACAAGTTGCAATCCTAAATCCCGTTCTATACCCTTCTAACCACTTTCTAACCATTCCTAATTAGCCTAATCCATCCCCTAGATATTGTCACATTCATAAGCAACTTGGAGTCACCTCTCAAAGACTCCAAAGTCTTTGAAAAGAATTTAATGCTTTATGTGTCGAACAAGCTAACCTCTAAAGTCTTCCAAACCACTTATGGCTCTTACATGACCATTAATGGTTAACTCAACTCACCTACATGGTTAGAGACGTTAACCTCTAACTCAACCCTCATGGAACCCATGTGACTCCTCAAGCATTTATTGCTTTGACCATGGTTATCCTCACTAACTCTTGCACAAGAGTTTATCTGTTGGATAAAAGAATTATTTTTTGAATAATCAATTTATTCACTCAACTCAACATTAACCCTACCTGCCAAGTTAACCCTTAAGTCATGTAAAATTTTTGAAAGAGACCACCCAATTTTTCAAAATTTTCGGCCCATCTCTTGAGGGGGCATACCACCCATTAAATAAACATTTTATGGGTTATATTTCTTCACACCTATTTTTCTTTCTTTGAAATGACGCGATAAACCACACCGTCTCAAAGAGGGGCAAATGTAGTCATATAAATCTGTCCATTTTAATTAAATGAATATTTGATATTTATTTGATTAATAAACCCACTAGCCAATAGTTAATTAAATTAACATTTAATTAATTCATCCTCAAAAATTCTCCTATTAATTAAATAAATTATTCAATTTATTTTAATTCATTCATTAAACCAGATTCACAATCAATTAAATGAATAAATCCTATTTATTTAATTTAATCTCCTTTCCTCTTTTAAATAAACAATTAAAACATTTATTTAAATCATTTAATCTCCCCACTTGCATTCTCCTACAAATGCAAGTTGCAACCACAAGTTGAAATAAATTAATTTTATTTTAATTTAAATCCTATTTTCCCTCACCCATCAAATCCACTTGCAATCCTAAATCTTGTTCTATACCCTTCTAACCACTTTCTAACCATTCCTAATTAGCCTAATTCATCCCCTAAATATTGTCACATTCATAAGCAACTTGGAGTCACTTCTCAAAGACTCCAAAGTCTTTGAAAAGCATTTAATGCTTTATGCGTCCAACAAGCTAACCTCTAAAGTCTTCCAAACCACTTATGGTTCTTACATGACCACTAATGGTTAACTCAACTCACCCACATGGTTAAAGACTTTGACCTCTAACTCAACCCTCATGTAACCCATGTGTCTCCTCTTGCTTTAACCACGGTTATCCTCACTAACTCTTGGACAAGAGTTTATCCATTGGATAAAAGCAGTATTCCTTGAATAATAAATTTATTCACTCAACTCAACATTAACCCTACCTCCCAGGTTAACCCTCAGGTCATGTCAATCATTTAATGCTTCTTCCCTCTCCTCTCAACCCATCTCATGTTGACACTTGTCATCCTGGGATTGGGTTGAAAGCCCTCACATGGATCTTAAACCATTCAATACTGACCCTTATTGAGATTGCTCAATCTCAGCCATCCATTGCTCCATTTTACCTATAAATAGAGCTCATTTCTTCATAATCCAGATCCTGAAAACTTGTATGCATTTAACTTATAGCCAATTTTAGAGAATAGCATTTTAGCATGAATCACTAATATATTGGCATTTTGGACTAAAATAAATCTTAGTTCATTTCATAGCATGTCTAATTAGTTTGTTTTACACTTGCATGGCATAGTTAAAGTATTTCAATCTTAAATCACCATAAGACATCCATAGTACAAAAAGCTGCTGAGAGATACACTCATTTGGAACTTAGAGAGGAGAGGAACAAGGGAGGATGATCTACAAGCATGGTGGAAGGCATTTGGAGATGCCTTGTTGCATTTTCTTTTATTGTTAAATGTTCTATTGTGCTTGTAGTGTCTCTCTTGATATACCTGTTTAGAATAATCTTTGGCTAATTAACACTAACAACTCTTTGTTTCTTGTGTTTTTCGTGTGTGTGTTGCCTCACCATTGGTTTTTCTAACATTCCTTGATTTTGCAGAGCATCACCTTTTACTATGCAGGGTGAGTCATTACCAAATCTCACAACTCCTCCATCAAATTCCTTCAATGTAATAAATTTTCTCTGGTCACCAGTCATGTTGTGTGAACAACCACTATCGATGTTCCAATCATCAAAATTATCTGTGCAAGAAAATAATGCTTTCTGATCAGATGTCTCCTCTTTAATGGCTACAAAAACAATGTCTTCATTGACATCACCCTCAGATTATTCATTAGTGATACCACCATCAACTGCAATGAGACAATCTCTTTTCCCTTTTCCTTTGTACTTCTTGAACTTCTCACGCTTATGCTCATTGTCACCATTAGGACAATTAGCTGCAATGTGTCCAATCTTGTTGCATGCAAAACATTTCAAAGGTAATTTACCTCTGTACTTATCGGTACCTCTGGGCAACCACTTGGCCAACAATGCTTCAAGCTCAACTAATATTTCTTCATCATCAACTTCTTTGCTGGATCTAGATTCATAGTTGTGACTGGCATCTCTACTTTTCCTCATAGAAGGGTTAGAAACTGAAGCTCTAAATGCAGTTGCATCCTTCTAAACACTACCATCATAATCATTTATTTCAAAAGTAGTAAGCTTACCAATGATGGAATCAAGAGTTACTTTAGTTTTATCAATTGACTTTAGCTCCTGAATGTCTGCAACTCGGTTAGCATAGATCGGTAAAAGGGTTCTCAACACCTCGTTGACCACTATGGCATCCTCCACTTTACCACTTGCACTCTTGATCACACCAACTATCTCTTTGATCCTCTGACCAAACTGTTGGATATTTTCACCTTCAGCCATCTGCGTGTCATCAAACTTTCCTCTTAGATTCTCTTCTTTGGCAATCTTCACATGCTCATCACTGCTATAGATCTCTTCAAGTTTCTTCCATACCTCATAAGCAGTCTCTAGACCATGGACATCTACATACTCTGTATCAAACAAAGAACTGATAATAGCCTCCAGTGCTTGATTTTTTTTCTTGTTTCTCTTTCTTCTGATCATCAGTCATAATTCCACTAGGCGTAGCATATTGAGTACCAACATATTCCCAGTATTGACTTCCTAGACCCTTGATATAAATTTTCATTCTATCAATCCATATTTTGTAGTTCTCTCTATTAAACTTAAGACCTTCTTTCTTCATCAAGTTCTTCAAGATCTTTACGTCAAGTTGTTAGGCTTAGACCTTAGAGGACCTAAAATTCTTAGATACCAATTGATGGTATGATGAAAGAATAAGGATCCGCTCAACTACTGAGAGGGGGGTGGGTGAATCAATAGATAGAAAACTCTATAGACTTTCACCAATCTCAAAATCAACCTCTCAAAGCAAACTCAAAACTAACTGGTTTAAATACTGAACTTGAAATGCAATATTACTGACAAGTAAAACCAATTGACTATTATAACCCAATAACACTAACACAACTCTAAAACTCTCAAAACCTTTTAACTAAAACAACCAAATACTTCACTGACAAAAGTAAAAGCATATTTTAGATTGTTATCGGTTAACATAACATATCAAAGTGGATTTAGCAGTTAAGCAATTCAACCATAGTAAACATAACCACAAAAGAATTCATCGTTTGACATAATATTTTTGACATGGAAACCCAAATGGGAAAAATGATGGTGGGGATGAATACCCACAAGTATTCTAAACTCTTTTGAAGTTCACCCTGTTAGGAGCCAAGCCTATTAAATCTTTACAATAAATCCTGTCAAGACCAGATCCTGCTAGGGACCACTTGGTTAAGGGATTGACTATAATGCCTTATTAAAAGCAATACCCTATTAGGAGTAACCTCAGTAGAGGGTTTGAATAACACTAAGCTTGTTAGAGCTTACCCGGTTAACGGATTTGACTATTGTAATTGTTAGAAAACAATAGGGGTTTGTTGATCTATTTGAATAGCACTACACTTGCTTGTTCATATCCTTTTCATGCTCCTATTTGCCTTTACACATACTGCAGATACATCTCCTGGTTCGGAAACCACACTCTCTTACTCTCAACCACAAATTGCCAACACTTCAACAAAACAACTCATCGACCTTATAAGCAAAACAATAGGTCGATAACACAACATAAACCTAATGATGACATAAGGATTACAAACAAATCGGTTCAAGTATGACCATTGGATTACATAGAAAATTACATAGAAATCAATGCACATCATTCAAGACAACCTCAACCTCTCCTTGATAACTACTTCATCAAACATTATAACTCATCACACGGTTTCCATTACATGCAATGAAATTTCTCATTCCCAAGACAAAAACTGTTATCTCTATGCGCCAAAATATTTTGAAACTCTTCTCATACAACATGCATATGTGTCATAATTATTACCGCTCATCACTTGATCATAAACCAATACAACCAATTCACCAAACTTCATCGGTTAGGGTTTAGCATATCAACAGATAGGGTTTACTGTTTGATCTCTCCATTCATAGCATTACCAGTTTCCTCAACAAATTCACCTACCATTTGCAGTACCCTTTACTAGCTCTTCCTATCGAATACACAACAACATTATTACAACATCATTACCAGTTATAATTGCCATCAACAACAACATAGCATTTCATTAATACAATCTTCATGCAAATGCCAACAAGGACTGCTCATTTGACTTGGGTTTTCTCTTATGTACAATTGCTATCTTGGGCTTCCAGGGAGTCTCCTTGATAGGTTTTTTCTTTTTCTCCTCCTTCTTCTCCCTCTCTACATCTTTCTTTTGTACAGGAAACAATCATGTATTTCTAGGTGGCCTTCTTCTTAGACTGTTTAGAAGTAGCAGGCTCTGTGGATGGTGCTTCAAGTTTCTTGGAAGTCTTTGTTTGTACTAGGACCACATTGAGAGTGGCCTAAGTTGCTTTTTTGGCTTCCTTTTCCTCTTTCTTCTTCTGCTTCATGTCTTCTTTCCTGCAAGCTTCAAGAATTTTAACTTTTTGTTCAACTTTTTCCCTATCATGACCTTCACCAATAAGAGATTTCATTGCAACCTTAGTCATTTTCTTTCTTATTGCTGGTGCAACCTCTTCCTGGTGAACCTCAAGTCCTTTTTCTTGCATTGTGCCAAATTTTTCTTCCTTTTCATCTACCAACGCCTGTAGTAGGTGCTATGCATAGGCATCCAATGTAGCCTCATCTACCTCATATCCCATTGGTATGATCCAAATTATTCTTGGTTGTACAACTTCCATCATGCATTCATCTTTGTTAACCATAAAATATATATACTATCCTTATATTTTTCTACTACAGATTTAGGGATCCTAGATCTGCTCTTCATTTCTTCATGAAAAGTCTTGAAAAATGCCCATATCATTGCCTTTCTAATCTTATCCCCTTTCCTATCCAAAATTTGACCTATCTGAGATGCTACCAGGTGATCAAAAGCCCATTTAATCTTTCCAAAATCGAGAACTATACCCAATAAGTAAAATACCAAACAGATACCAAAAAATCCATATCGGAAAGTATTATTTTTGTCTTGCTTGATTTTCTGGATATTTTTCATGAGTTATTTCAACATTATGCTACAAAGATCATAGTGTGCATCCTCCTTAATCATTTGATGAGCAACCAAAATGTTATTGCTGGAGACAGAGTTCCGTCGGTTAGACTGATAAACCTTGTAAGCTATAATTATTGCAACAAATTTCACATCAATATCCCTTACATCATAAACTCATAGATCGACCATCAAAAGTCGCACCGGTGAGTTTGTTGATTTCAGTGTTAGAGAGCTTGCACCTAGGGCCGGGTACACCTCAAACTTTGTGTAAACAGGTGACTTTCTTGATCACTTTCTTTGTAATCTTGTACAGCCGGTCCAACTAAATAAATTCCCCATGAGTGCAGCTCAAAACATATCGCACCCATTCTGGCTCATCAAAAGTAGGAAAATCCATGAACTGAGTGAAACCCTTCGTCTATAAGTGTTCAAATTCTGGTTTTAGCTGGTTGTCAGTGATTACTTTTTCTTTGAAAATGCAAGACAACTCATATCCTCCAAGCTCCTAAGTATTGCAATGTATGTATGCCCTGATATCATCAGTGTGAAGAGTACCATGACAAATGCTCGAAAATGCACCCAATGTTTCATCCAAAAGAGACTTGAAAGGATGTTTCTTGAAAATTGGATGGGGCCAATTCCTGATTTCCACCACCAAAGGAGTGTCGATGTTGGATGATGAAGATGCCATAATAACCGGATACAGAAACTAGGGTTTCTGCAAATGAAAAATACCTCAAGACAATGCCGGGAGATGAAATTTATTTTGAAAAATAAAGTGCTTGCACAAATCACCTTGAACTTTGAATCTCTCTTGAAATCACTCGTCTAAATGGTCAATCGTTGTGTGATGAAAATAACTTTACTTATCCCTTTTATCACCATTAACCCTAATTTTCACTATCATTAATGCTATCGAGAAGCATTATCGGTTCACATAGTCTATAAGTAGGTTTCGATAAACTCCTAAAATTTACTGAATACCTATCTGCAATCAGAATTCTCTGACTACAGATCCAATCCGGGGTATTCACATCATCTTCAATGATTTGTCTTCCCCTAAGGCAAAGTGCCTTAATAACCAGTTGTATCTGCTATCAGTGTAGGACCTGATGACTCTGTCGGGTGATCTGGCGGTTGTGTATCCAATCTTCTTACCCATCTTTTCTCATTCTATTGTCTGATGTCTTCCACTTTTTCCTTTCCCTTCTCATCTACATTTCCATTAGTTGTCGATGGATTCTTACTTCTGCAATATTTAACAATATGTCCAACCTTGTTGCATGCATAATAGACAATATTGTTCTTTTGAATTGCTTTGTTAAACCCTAGATTTCCTTTATTTACATTTGATCTACATTAGTTATCCATGTGTCTGAATTTGCTACATGCATGACATATTACATTTCCAAGACTGGTGAATGATATATTGTTCTGATTCTTCTTATTTCTGCACTAACTAGCCATATGACCATATTTATTGAAAACAAAGCATGTACCATTGAATTTGTGAGCATTAGGTTGTCTTATTGGTGATTTCTGGTTCCAGTTGTTGGTATGATTTTTCTTCTGTTGTGCAGTGCTGAAGCTTTCTCCTTATTCATAACCAAGACCTCTCCTATCATTAGCATCTCTTTGATTCTTCAGCAGTTCATCAAGTTTAGCAGAGCTATCCTTGAACTTCTCCTTGTACTCATTTACAATAACCAGGTTATCTCTCATGATTGTAATCTATCTCTCAAGTTCCTGTTCATTGTTTTGGGACAAGGTCAACTCAAGTTTCAACATATCATTCTCACGTGTCAGTTTGTTTCATTCACCAGTTCTATCCTTCGATGCTTGAGCTAGGTTTTCTTCATTTTTCTTTTTGTCCTTAATATCCTTTCACATTCTCGTGGTTAGGGCTTGCATCTCATTCTTTAAGATAGTGTTCTCTTGAGCAAGTTTCTGACATTGATGCTTCATAGAATCTTCCTCATCATTGTTCTGATTTTGCAATTGATCATAGAGTTCCCTTCTCTTAGCCTTAACAACTAAAAGATTTCCTTGCAATGAAATGATGTGTTCTCTAGCTTGCTTTAGTTGTTTTTTTAGTTTATTGTTCTCCATCTACTCATTATCAAGATCCTCAAGAGAAAGTCAAAGTTATTGTTGCAGACAAGTTTCCATTGATTCCAAATTCTGGATCTTCCTCAAGTGGTTTGATTTCTTTCGAGGAACTAGAATACAATACCAATTGTTGGAATCCAATAACACTGAAAGGAGGGGGGTGAATCAGTATTCTACCGATAATGACAATTTTGAACTTATTGATTATTAATTGGTTAACAATAAAAAAAATTAAAGTGCATACACCAAATAACAAATAAAGAAGAAACACCATAACACTAATATTTATACGTGGAAAAATATACAAAGGGAAAAACCATAGCGGAGCTGATACCCACAATATCTATATACTTGATCAAGGTATACAAATATTACATGTAGGGGATAGCACATGCAATCAGGCCAACTATCTAGAGAACACTGCTCAAACACAGAATGGGAAGTCTCACTAACTTACGAAACATTACAAAGTAATCACAAAGTAGAATCAACTTATAAGATGCATCTGACCATGGTAGATAGGTTTTGGTTCATACTCTGATAATCCTCACTGTGTATTGGTTTGTTGATTCTCTATTCTATCTTGTTCTACTACTAGTTATGTTGTGCACGTGAAATTACACACACACTCTTCTAATCACTGACCAAAATGCATATCGATAATCATTGAATAATTCACAACCAAAAATTTGCATTCCATACCTTCTACGATCTATTGCTAAAAGGATCTCCTTAAATATCCTTCTATCTTCCACCATATCAGCTTCAATGAAAAGTATAAACCTATCGGCTACTGAATCATAATGAACCTCAAACATAATCCCAATGATCATGTCAGCCACATACATTACCATAATATCCATGAAATAAATGATCAGGGCCTTAAGATCTCCTAACCGGGTCCTATCCATTACCGAGTTTCAAAAGCATGTTACCGAGATCGGTTACCGGGATTAGGACTTAGCCTGTTGTGAAGCAAAGTGAATGCAAGTAAAGTGAAATGAATGCCAGTTAACCAAAATAAGCAATATGTACACGTAAAGATGAGTTCCAATCACCTAAAGAAGAGTTTCCATCAATGACAACCCTAAAGGCCATTAACCCTTACCAGATGAGTGTCAATTCCAACACCCTGCTCCTGATTCCTGCTTGTGGCTGTAGTATATGGACCAGTCGTAGTTTGATAACCCATACCTTGCACACTTGAATCCTATAATTTCTTTTTTTTTTAAGTTTCTAGAGGCGGTATGATGGATAAAGGCTGAGCTTTGTGAACAGTAATCATCGCATTAAACTTCTTGAGGCCCAATGCACTACTATTTATTGCTTCCTTACTAATGTTCACTAATTTCCTCAAGCTCCCTTTTATTTCTTCCACGCTTGATTCCAGATAAATAGTTTGACTCTCATGGTCAGTCTTCATAGTCTCCACATTGTTAGCTAATATTTGTGTCATCTAGATCAGCTTATCAATTTTAGTTGGCTCAGGGCTATCAGTAAATCATCAATTATACCCTTGATACCCTCTTTCAACATATTAATTTCCTTACCAACCCATAGGAAGAAATTCTCTTGCCCAGGAATATAATTCTTGATTATTTTCTCCAGCATCAAGTCAATAGTGCCCATCCCCTATTTTCCTTGGTCAACATTAATAGGAATGTCAATCTTAATTTCTTGTTCCTTTCCCTTGTTGTCGCTAGACTTCCTTGACTTATTTTTTTAGATTTTGGTGGGTCAGAATCCTACTATTTGGCTCCAAGAGTCTTATATTTACTAGCCACCCATCTGGGATGTTCATTCCTCCTACTACTACCAGTCTCAGGGGTCATGTGGGAAACATCCTCCTCTTGATTGGGACAGTAGTCAGGGTCTTTTGAAATCTTAATATCCTGCCAATCCATGGCCATTCCACTCTCCTCTCCCTCCAGATCTATATCAGAGACCACTTGCACCTCAGGGTTGGTGGACGACATGGAGGTTTTGATAACTGGGGAAGGCTTAATCTCATTAACCTTAGCATAGTCCATGATAAGAATAATTAATCCTTCATGTAACACATGATTAACTAGATTCTTGGCATGGTTAGCCAAACTTTTCTCCAAGGAGGAAATAAAATAAAAGGGAATAAAAATACTTTACCATGCCTAAATTAATTAATAATCATGAAATGATAAGAAAATATACTAGCAAAGAGGCCATCAAGGGTAATGTACCTCATTATCACATCCACCATGTATGCTCATAGGGTTAGCAAATATTTCCTTTTATACCCATCATCCATCATCTTGCAAACCCTGTCTCTCTCACTCTATTTATCAAAGAAGATGGAGATACCCTCCTCAGCTGACTTCCTCTCAATATAGAATTTATTTCCTTCAATCTGCATGCCCATGATATTAGCAATGAACACCTCATTAATTCTAAACTCCACCCCAAAAACAATGAGAATGCCCTTATTCCATCCTTTTACAAAATCTTCAGTCTTTTTGGGATCATTCCCATGGTGTCTCTCAAGATAGGGAACAAGACCTCCATCAGAGATTTCATTCCAAAGGTCCGTATTCTTCTTCCATTTTTCATAAGATGTGGGTTCCATTCTATTTTTGTCACCACCCATACAATCCCTGTCTTTACAATTCTAGGTATACACAGCAAACTAGATGCTCAGGAAGGGTCTAGAAACTCCAAAGTTGGGATGCGAAAATACATCCCACCAAAGTATACCATTCAAAAGACTACCTGTCATCATTAATGAGTAATGAATAGTCGATACCAGTGGTATCTTGTCTTGCTAGATCACACAAGTGCTTTGTGAAAGTTCCCCTTTCCATCCACCACACGTACCTCCATGTAATCCACACCAATATTTGCCATGTGGCCCATCGACAGATTGCATTCCCTATACACGTGGGAGACTTTGAAATCATCCAGTTTATCAATCATGATGTGGGACTCCTCAATTAGTTGTTTGATCATTTAGCTAGGTTATGATTGCTTAGTAATAAATTTAATGATATTCATTGAGTCACTCTCTAGTCACACTTTCCTAAATCCTTCCCTGATTGCCATGTGTAATCCAATGTAAGCGGCATTTGTCTCAGTGAGGTGGTTTGTCTGGGTGACCAGAAAGAGTGCTGCCATCGAGACAAGCTTACCAGTGGAGTTCCGAGCAACTCCACCATAGCCAACCAGCCCAGCGTTACCCTTGGCCACCCCATCAACATTGATTTTGATCCACCCACTAGGAGGGGGAGTCCAAACAACATTGTTTCTAGCTTGTTTTAACCTACTCATGGGAATATAAATATCCCAGTTGATATGCCACCTTTTGATGATATCACAATCCTCTAATAGGGTAATAATGTGAGGGTCACCCTTACATGAAGGGCAACAAGATAAAAAAAAATTCTTGATGCCATTCTAAATCCTACAAGAAACCAACAAGGCAGAAGACTCAATATCCCTAAAGATCCAATTTTTTCTTTCCTTCCATAGGCCCCAGGCTAAATGAGGCAACATAAAGCTCCATAAAATTTTGAGGGATGGGTTATCTAAAGGACAAATCCACTGGGACTAGCAATCATAAATATTACTAGGCAAGCACCACCAAATACTCCAAAGTTCAAAAAAATAAGCGCAAACATCTCTAGAGAAGGAGAAATGGAGCAACAAATGGGAGTCATCTTTAGCATCTTTCTTGGACAAGAAAAATCTATTATGGATAAACATTCTCATTTTACACAAATTGTCAATTAACAGAATTTTATCCTACATAAAAAGCCAAAAGAAAATATTAATCTTGGGAATCAGTAGCGTGTTCCAGATGCAAGACCATAAAGGAGTAGGAGAGAAGGTTCTCGTGAGAAAATGAAAGGCATTAGAGACAGAGAAAACTCCTGAAGAAGATCCACGCCACACCGCAGAGTTCTCCACAAGGAAAGAGGGGATATGGATAAAGGAGATCTAGGTCTGGACAGGAATCAAAGATGGGTCCATGCCAATAAGATTGATCCATGTCCCATCTCTAATATAATATGCTACCCAAGAAAAAAATTTCCTTGTACATCTCTCTTTAAATTGAGCAGCCCACAAAAAGTTAATCAGCGGGCCATCTCCAGCCCACCAGTCTTCCAAAAATCATTTTTTTCTACCATCCCCAAGAATCTAGCTAGCTCCTTGTAGAATAGAAATGGTGTTGAAGAAGTTTCCCCAAAGAGTAGAGGTTGTGAGGGGCAAATTATAGTCTTCCAGTACACCTTGAAGACCATTAATGTGATATTTATGATGGACAATAGATGTACATTCATTAGATTCCTTTAGGCATCTCCAAAACATTTTCATCATAAGGGATTTACTAAAATCATGAATATGCCTAAGAGCAAGGGCAACAAGTTTCTTCAGCAAACAGACTTGCTCTTAGGCCACTAGATGGAGATGGTTTTGTATTTAGTACCAGTCCGTAAGAAATTGTTTTGAATTCTTTCCATTCACTCAACAAATTTTGAAGGAACTTTAAAGAGGCTCATAGCATAGACCAGTAAGTTATGTAAGGAGGCCTTGATGAGTTGAAGCTTACTAGCTTGGCTCAATAGAGCACCATTCCAACCCGCCAACTTATTCTGAAAATGATCAAGGAAATTGGACCATAAAACATTAGGAGTCGGATCTATACAAAGAGGTAATCCAAGATAAGAGTCATGAAAAGATCCTAACTTTCACCCTAGAATGTCCAAAATCTTAAATTTCCTATGACCGAGAGTATTAAGGAAGAAAATAGAACTCTTGGGAAAACTAATATTTTGCTGAGAGCCATGCTCATAATGATTGAGAAGAGACTTTAACGACTTGGCTTCTGAAACAAAGCTTTCTTCCATAAGAAGAGTGTCATCAACAAATTGCTGGTGGGAATAAATTTGGGCCTGAGAAGAAGGGTGAAGCCCTTTAAGTTTACTGATCCTGGTTTCTCTTTGAATAATCTTGCTGAGAGCCTCCCTCATCAAAATAAAAAGAAACAGGGATAGGGGATCTCCCCGCCTTATGCCTCTAGAAGCCTAGAAGAAACCTGAAGGAGACCATTGATCAACACCAAGAATTTAGGAGTAGATAATTTAGGAGTAGAGATGCATCCGACTTCTTGGGGATTAAGACAAAAAAAAAGTGGCATTGAGTTCTTTCAAAAGAGAGTAGGATCCAAAAAACTATGTGGCTACATCCACAATATCATTACCAACAATCTGCTAAAATAATTGAAAAAAGAACATGGGAAAACCGTCAAGGCTGGACACTTTGTTTCCTTCAAATGAGAAGATAACCCTTTTAAGTTCCTCAGAAGAAGAATTCAGGTAAGATCCTTGTTCATCTCCTGAGAAATACTGGCATAGATCTCACATAATATTTCCTCTTGAGCATTCACATCTAGAGGCCCTCGTCAAAAAGAAGGGAAGAGAAGTAACGAATAGCCTCCCGACTCGTCAACCAATTGACTGTTAACACAAATCCTCTTGATTCTATTGGAGGCCTTGTATTTTAATGTTGTCATATGGAAAAGTTTGGTGTTCCTCTCCCCACTTTTGAGCCAAATGGCTCTTGACCTCTATTTCCAATAGTTTTCCTCTTTGGAGATGATATCATGGATTTTTGAGAGAGGATAAATTGTTTTGAAGATGATATCATAGAATTTTGATGATATTTGGTTGGATATCATCAAGTTCTCTTTTGAGAGCATCTTTCCTTTGGAAGATATTACCAAATGAAGATTTGTTCCATTTTTGCACATTGACTTTGACATTAGAAAGTTTTTTGGCAACTCTATACATAGTTGTACCCTTGATGTCAACATCCCATCATTCAGAAATTTTATCATGCAGCTTAGGATTAAGAGTCCACATTTTCTCGAACCTGAAAGGAGAGGCCTTCCTACTAGCAATGGAAAAAATATTCAGAAAAAATAGAAAATAGTGTGATCCAATTCTTGATAGAGAAGAGATTTTACAAGAATAGTCCTGAAGCCAGTTGCAAGAAATAATCCCATGATCTAAGTTAAATTGAATAAGGTCCAGGCCACTTCTTCTATTTCACCAAGTCAATTTAACATCATTTAGGTCCAAATCCGATAAACCCAAGGAGTTAATCATGTCAGCTAAACCCTGCCAACTATCCTAAGAGATCGAGGCACCTCCCAATTTCTTAGAATTAGACAAAGGAGTTTTAAAGTCTCCCAACAACATCTACCTTTCCTTAGGAAATGATTGTCTAGCATTAATCAGAGAGTTCCAAAGGGCTTTTCTAGCATTTCTATTATTTGGAGCATAAATATTAGAGATAATCTAGGATGAACCATCATTCAAACTCATAAATCTAGTGGTAATATGATTAGAGCTAGTAAAAATAGCCATAGCTTAGATAAGTCTTGGGTTCCAGAAGGAAGCAATACCACCCGATGCACCATCACCATCAAAGTAATGCACACCACAGTCTTTCAAGACGACTAACTTCATTTTCTCCACTCTACAAGAAGGCATTTTTGTTTCCCTTACAAGACAGATATCAGGTTCATGATCTTGCATCAAATTAGAAAGGACATCATGTTTATGGGGGTGGTTAAGCTCCCTTATATTCCAAGAAATGAACCTCATTTAGCAGGGAAGGGAGATCCAATCCCCATATCCTAAATAGTTCTCTGAACTGCATCTGCAATCGCAGCTTTACTATGTTTCTCCCTATTAAAACTATTTGGTGGTCTTCTCACCCCTCTTGTTTCTGATCCAGAATCCACTCTCTATCTATTTCTATTATTTACTCCAGTAGGTCCAGGAGTTTGACCATTTCCAGTAGGTGAGGAATTACATCTTTGGCTCCTAGATTTTACTTCAATAAAAGGATTGGAATCCTCCGAACTAGGAACAGGGGTATCCTTCTACAATTGCCCACCTTCATTCAGTGATATGAGGATCTCTTTGGCATTACTCACATCGATAATCAGATGAATGGAATTGTTCTCTTTGTTGGACCCAATGGCATCATCCAAGCCAGGCCTCACACCCTTGATATGAGTATCAAGTTGAGGGTCAAGATGAGCCATATCTAGTGATGAAATGATCTTTAGATCAATGAGAGCCACCATTGTAACCCTATCTGGGTATGGCATAGCATGAACCTCTAGAGATGTCTCTAAATCTAAGGAACCCTCCATCTGGGCCTGTACTTCATATTGTTATCCACCACATCAGGGTTTGAGTCTTCCCCTGAGGGCATAGGAACCGTCTGGAAAGCAACAGGGGCATCCGACTGGGGAGATACTTTCTTCCTCACCTTCTTTTGCTAAGGTTTCTTTGGACAATCTCTAGCCCTGTGACCAACTTTTTTGCTATGAGAACAAGCAAAAGGGATGGTTTCATATTCCACATTCTAGAGCCATTTGCTTAGCTTCAAATTGAAAGAAATCTCAAGAGGGAGATCAGTAGATTGCTTGATGTTAACACATATGCGAGCATACACTAGTCTTGTTTTGGCTATCATCATTGGATCCACAGATAGAAGTTCAACAAAACACGTAGCCAATCTAGCAAAGATATCTTCATCCCAATACTCCATGTGAAGACCAGTCAGACGAAGCCAAATAGGGGCCTCATTGAATTCCCAATCCTTAGGATTAAAACTAGCTTCCCATATCTTTAGAGCTAAGAAGGTTTTTCCCAGCATCCAAGGACCTACCACCAAGTCAGATCTCAAGTCCTCATCACATACAAATAAGAAAGAGAAAAAACCATTAGCCATGGCTACAACTTCAATCTGACCTTACCATTTGCACTTCTAAGCAACCCACGCACGGACAAACTCAATATTTGGGTGCGGCCCCAAAAACTTGCCAACCAGAACCGAAGCCAGGTTCGCCATATTTTTATGCACTATACAGTCTAGAATAGAAATGGAAAAGAGGGTAGATGTCAGATCCGCATAGTGGGAGATAGGGGACATTGACTTACCTTTAAGAAGAGACCCAAACAAAGCCAACCATTTCCTATTACAATCCAGAGAAGAGGATGCCTCCTATTTTTTTGAAGATTCCCTGGGACCCTCCACAACATGAAGACAAGAAGATCTATCACAATGAGCATCCTTATCACTTGTCAGGACTCGCAACATACCTTCATCCTAGACCTCAAAACCACTACCATGCGTTGATTCCTTCTCCTGTGCATCGCCTCTGACCCCCTCCTCATGAGCTCCACTACTTCTACCATTTCTGTCATTTCCCACCTTTTGGAAGTTCAAAATTTCCACCGCTCCCGCTCCCATTCCCTCCATTTGCTAGCATGGTTATTCTTCATTGTCAACTTTCATTTATAAATGTTTTATATATTCTACTTAATTAATTATATTTTATTAAAATAAAAAAAATATAATTTTAATATTTCCTAGACTTTAGTAACCTTAAGCTATAGGATTTGTTTCTCTATGAAAACCAGTAATTAGAATAATATCTTCAATTTTCTCTTTTTTCTTTTCTTTTCTTTGTTTTTTTGTTTACAATATATATATAAAAAAAAAGAAAATTACCATCAAGAAATAGGACAATAGATTAACTTCAAGTATAATTTTTATAGAATCGAGACACATGATACACATGATTAATCAAATAAACAACATCATTTTCCCATTCACATTCAGTAAAAACTATTGTTATTATTGTCTATGAACACTACATACAAAAATAGTGAACACAAGATCTTACAATTTGATAAATTAAATACATTAATTTTGAATTTCCACAATATTTCTTCATTAATATTTTATTTTCAAACCATAATTTACCATCTACTATGAGAATGAAGATAATCAAATAAAAATTGACAAATCGTAACCGAAATACTAACCGAATACTTTGATACAATTAATTAAAAACTCCAAAGTAAAAAATATATCAGTAGCAGAATATCAAATTTCACAAAACGCGCGTAATTTTCGGACAAACATTTTTTAATAACGAAAGAAGTAATCCAAATAGTAATTTCGAAGAAGTGGTAAGAACAGAGAGTATACCAAAATCAGATTAAGGCCACCAAACATTGCTGATTTCATACGCGAGTGGAATTTGAGTCGACTCTCGTTCAATTGCTTCGAGCAGTTTACCTTCAATGCTTCTCATCATTCTTCCCTCTGCATCGTAAACAACTAAGTTCTTCGAACACTGGTACACCAAAACCCACCCACAACTATTAATTACTATATGTGGATGTCCAAAGCTGACATTTGGGCATCCGTTCGCTCTACGCGTATTTCCAACCCTCACTGTTTCTTCATATGGGCTCTTCGGAAACGCCTGCAATTCTGACCAGCTGGGCCCATCACAACCTTCTATATTAAGCTTCCATAGAGACATATCGACTTCGTCCACCAGAACAACTTTCCCGTCGTACCCAGTTAACTTCCAGCAGCAATGGTACTCAAACTCAGGTACATCTGTTCCTGTCTCTGGTCGCCTGATAACATCCCAATGATTCTCTGCAACATTGAATGCTACAACATCATATCGGAACATGGGCCAGCAGCTCTGATCAAGTGGGGTGTAATTAATCCAATAAAAGCTTCCTCTAGAATATAAACCTTCTCCTTTGGGAAAAACTGATAGGGGCACTTCCATCTCCGATTTGGTCCATGTAGAACTTTGTGAATCAAAGATCTCCATAACCAGCTGGTTTCTGTGTCCTCCGGTGGTGTTGTTGTTAACTCCTATAACCAACAGACATCTCTTTGCGCAAGGATCAAATGACATGGCAATGAAGTCCGGATAGGATTGGATAGGGGGCAGCCTTTTGCATGTCCTAGTAATAGGATTGCAGATGGAGAACAAATAGGATGGGGCAGACTTTCTAGCCTCCTTTAAATTAAAACCTCTCGAGTAACTACGATAACAGAGGAGGCTCTTGCAGGTCGTCAACACATGGCCGCAGGCCTCCAAAAAATCTAATGACAGTTTTCGTAGAGGATAAGTGGGTAGCGATTGAAGTAAGTATAAACGATGGATAGGAATCCTATGGTCGTTATTGCCATGCAATCCTCCGATAAGAAAGGCAGGTGATAAACAAAGAGGGACACTTATTTGACACTGCTGAAAATCTGTTTTCCATGATTTACTAACAACCATGAAATTTCTCATGATTAGAGTAGGCAGGTGAGATAAAACCCGCATTAATAATTCTTCCGGTAGCTTACTCCATAGTTGAACATCCATCTCTGAGGTCTCTTCCACTGGAGGCTTTCTCCCCAATTCTGATTTTAACTCCAATATAACCTCGGCTTCTAAAGGCATAATTGGATAGGATCTAATACATCCATGAAAAGCCATGAATGGAAGATAAATAAGAAATGAAGATATAAAATATGCAAAGAAGGGAATAGCTTATTTGAATTGTGGGCATTCTATCTTACCATTCTGACGTATAAAAGTTTAAGGCAGACATATAACCTGAATGTGACGGACAGACAGCCCCCACATGGATAGCCATGAATGGAAGTAGCTGTGAAATGTACTTACAATACTGATGCCTTATTTCAAGATCTTAAGTATGCGCACTCCGGCCACTCCACCTTTACTTAAGAATTAGTGAAAATATTAGAGGTGCGATATTACTGATGTTGGAGAAGTCTGCGCACGAGAGATTTTGGACATATTGTATTGTAGTTATTGAAGAGGTAATATACGTTGCAATAAAGTTGAAGCTTGTCCATGTTAATTGTCTCCAAAGTTTTGTGTTTTTCTGTTTGACAGGGTGTGACTGCAGTTTAGTTTTCTTCTTCTAAAGCCCAAATTGGATAGGCTCTAACACATCCATAAGCCATGAATGGGAGATAAGTAAGAATAGAAGATATTAAATTTGCGTATAAGGGAATAGCTTATTTGAATTCCGGCCTCTCTATCTTCCTATTCTGATGTATAACTTTAAGTTTAAAGCAGACATATAACCTTAACGTGAGGGTCAGAGAGTCTTCAACGGAAGTTATGTAAGAAATGTACTTACAATACTGGTGCGTACTACGGTCGCTTCACCTTTACCTCAGAGTTAAAGGAAAATATTATCGAGGCGATATTAATTATATTGGAACAGCCTGTACACGAGAGGTTTTGGACATATCGCATTGTTGTTAGTGAAGAGGTAATATACTTTGCAACACAATTGAAGTATTTCCTTGGTGATTGTGTCGAAACTTTTGTGGTTTCCTTTTTGACAGGGTGTGACTGTATTTTAGTTTTTTATCTTGTTTTTATTGGTATGAGCTTTTCGCTTCGATGGAACCTAGGTAGCGAAAACTGGCCTTGAAATTATTGATGGCCTTCGTTAGCATTGTTCTAAAATTTTGTTATATTTTATAGCTAAAATTTAAGTGATATTATTCTTTTTGTTTGATTTGCGAAGAGGGAACATTTTGTTTGTTTGTTAAGGTAAAAACATAACCATTTTTTATAAGCAATGGGTACAAGAAAACAAAACAGAAAAAAAAAAGAGAGTTTTCAATATGAAGAGTTGGGAAATATAATTTATAAAGTAGAAAGATGAGGTAGGGTCATAAATGTTCAATATCGTCTTTTGGTCACCATTGGATCAAGGTAGGTTTGTTCAATTTATAATGGAACAAGTTAATCTGTGTTTATGTATTAATGTTATATTTTTTTTTTTTATTAATAATTTGAATAATTTATTATCATAAATAGATATTGGATAATATGCATGTGGTTGAAAAGAGACAACTTTAGAAGACAATATTTGGCCATGCAAATTTAAGTTGTAGAACATATTTTGTAGTTTCCTCTTACAAGTTACAAATGTAATTGTGTATGTTTGATCCTGGTTCGAAAAAATTATAGTTGCACATAATTTATGTGCAAATGATATGTTATTACATGAAGAGGTTTCAATAAAAGTGGCCAAAATAATTATTAAAAATTCTAGAGAAATACAATGTAATTCTGGGCCAAAAAATAATGCAAACAAGTGTAAGATATTCTTTCAAAATTGCAACCCATCTCTTTGTAATAAGTTGTCTTATTATGTATAGTTCAAACAACCAACATAACCTTCTAAATACCTAGGAAATACCCTTTTTAATGGGCCAAAATAAAGGGGCAAGTATTGGTCAAAAGTTGCTTCTACAATTAGTAACAAAATCTCTTATTGGATACTTTTTTTGTCTTTAGACTCCTCAAGATAAAATCAATCCTAGTAACTATTCCAAACTACATTGTATTCATCCTTCAAATTATCAAAGGAGTCTTAGCAATTCTTGAAACAAAAATGAGAACTTTTCTTTATTTAGGTGTTCATAATATTGAATCTAGTAATCTTTCTCTTGGTGCCAAATTTGCATAGAAAGTTTTTGCAAATGCAAATTCTTTATGGGTTTCCATAATCTCTTCCCAATACCTAGATTCAAATCTTTCTGAGAGGAATATTTTCAAAAACTTTCACTTAAGATATTTGGGAGATTAAGTCATTTGGACTCAAAAGACATTTCTTCTTCTCCAATCCCATTTTTTAAAGGAATATTTCTTCTTAAATAATCGAATCAAAAAATTATTCACTTAAGATATTTGGGAGATTAAGTCATTTGGACTCCATCGCCTACTAAGAGATGCTTTCTTAGCAAAGGGTATGAAGTTTTAGAGAATAAAGATCTTCCTTGGCTAGATGCTTCATTTATTGTTGGAATGGAGTTATTTTCCCTTAACAAAGGTCATTTTCCTTGACCAGCTCTTCAAGGAAAAAATGTCACCAGTGAAAGGCTTTCTCATCTTGGTATTGCAAACCAATTTAATTGTAGCTTTTGTGACTCTGAAATGTAAACAATGAACCATATTATACTTAATTGTACATTCTCTTATTATTATTGGTCTCGATTTATCAATAAAATTCATTGAAAAACTCCACTATAATTTGAGATCTATATTGTTTGAGTCATGGCCTTCTTTACACAAAAAAAATAATCTTTCATTGCATTTGGCAAGTAGCCTTGTATTTTTAATCTAAAACTTGTGGTTGGATGGAAACTCAAGAATTTTTAAAGAAAAAACCTAACTCTTTGAGTCAATTATCAGGAAGATTGATATATCCATATCAGAATTAGTTAGGACTTTCACCATCAAATAAAAAATATGGACTCGTTTTTCACTTTCTGGGATTCTCAGATTCTGACTTAGTGGGATTCAATTTCCTTTCCATTCAAAGGTATTTTAATGGTTAATATACATCAAAATATTATTATAAAGGAAATCTAGTTGGAACCTCCAAATTAGGGATATATCAAACTAAACTTTGATGGTGTTGTGAAAGGTAATCTGAGTAAGTCTAGCATAGGTTGTGTCATAATATATCGTAATAGATAAATAGCATCATCTTTGGCCTCATCTATTCTGGTAGGAGAAAAGAATATGGCTAAAACAAACTCTGTAATAATAGGCATTAAACTAGTTGTATCTTTGAAAAATAAATAAATTACTCATTGAAGGTGACTCGATCAATACTCTTTTGGCTCTTAAGAAGATGAATTCCTAAAATTAAAAAATAAATTATATCTTACATGAGCCCTAACAATTGCTACTGTGACTATTAGAGTATCAAATTTCTCATTGTTATAGAGAAGCCAATGAAGTTATAGATAGAGCATGTTTCTTTTTAGCTTGTAGATCACATTTTCAACAAAGAGGAAGTGATGTTAACTCTAAATTTGACTCCATTACTTGTGAAAGAAAGGAATCCAATATTGTAGAGAAAAGAAAATTAACTCTATATATTCTCTCTAGATACAAATATCAAGGTCAATGTTGTGACCATCATTATTTCCAAGGGGAGCCCATTTTACCTAATCCTTTTATATTTTGTAAGTACTATCCTTTCATGGAATTCCATTTGTACCACTTTTGAAAATATCTAGCATCCTTTGATTCTTATCCCAGTTAAAAATTTCCTAATTTATCATTACATGTCAAAGAGGTTGGGATGTCATGTTGCCTATGCAATTCCTATACATGTGGTGCCAAATTAATATCGTGCTTGTTTGAGGTCATTTCAATATTAATTATTTAATCAATATCATGACACTTCTTGCCTTACAAAATTCTCTTCACATGTGTTGAAGGTATTTTCTAAAATGGGTGAAATTAGTATTTTCTATGTTGTCAGCTTTGGTATATGGATTCTTCATAATAAATGTCTACTCTCTAATTTTGGTCTTAGCTTCTTATGATCTTTGTAGTATTTTCTTCCTGGTTTCAATGGTGATTTTAGCTAATAAAGAAAATGTGTTAATGCAGGGATTGAATTTGTAGAAATTGTGTCTAAATTTAAAAATAGTGGGTAAACTTAATATAAAAGGTAAGGAAATTGTAACATACATTTCATTCCATATTAAATATTGGACTTTGATCATTAAAATTTAACGTGTATGAATATAAAGTCTTACATTTGACTGCCAATCTTTTGGACCCTTGAACCAATTTTTTTCTTTGAGGAGCATTAATACATAGATTACATTAAATTTAATTTCCTCCAAATCTCATGTGCTAGATTGAAAATTAAACATCAATAAAAGTTGGTAGCATTAGGAAAAATTCATGAGACCAACTGAAATAAACTCATTCTAAATTTTCTAAGAAGTTGCCCCAAATATTTTAACCATCACAATGGTATCATGTTGAAAGTGCATCTACCTGTTTAAGAGGTCACTTCTTAATACATAGTAATAAAGACAGAGATACTAAGATATCAAAATGTCTCATATGCACAATTTCGAAACAAAAATCAATTTTAGTTACTGGAAGGAAATGAACCCAAAAATTCAAATTTATATGATAGAAGACAAGTTTTGTGTTATATACATGTGCAACAACAAATATACCTATTTAAATTGGAGCTGATACTAAAGCATATTCGAAAAAGTTGTTAAACGCAAAGAAACACACTGCCAAATATTTGCACTATTGGTTCTACCAATTTGTCACTCTTTCACTCTCATTCACTATTTCTTCTTTTCCTCTATGGTTTAAAAACAAAAACTTAATAATACATTTCAACCATCAAAGTTAAAGAAAAAGATAAATAAATGAATTTGTTATAAATTGCTCATATTTACCCTGATTCACTATGATTGCGGTTCATTCAAGTAGAGGGAAAAAACAATTAAAAAAATAAGTCAAATAATTCTTTTTTTTTTTTTTTAGTTGTTAATGAATAAAATAATAGTATAATGAAATTAAGATTCTCTTTGTTTATTAATTATTTATGATAAATTTTTCTAGTGCTCGTTGTATAATCGTCCATCTGATTTATGTATTACATCATGTTTTTGTTAGTAAATTTTATATTCTACACAAGATAAGTAGTCGGATAGATAATTAGATAGTATATGTATAAATAAATCTAAATCTATCATAATAGCAATCACAACATTTGAAACTAACAATTTCTTTAGAGGGATGGGCATATAACATATGGAAATATGAGAAACTATCTAGATGAAGCTTTTTTCCAAAAGGCTAAGAGCGTTATCCACAAAGAGTTTTAAAATGCAGCTATTAAATCAAAATGAATCATGTATGAATCGCATGCTACCTACTACTTATCCTACCTTGAAAAACGCTGAAAATGTAATGTATGTGTACACAATTCAGCTTCCTCAATAAATTATACAGCTTCAACCAAAAATAATTACTTAGCTTTAAATAGACATGGATTTACCTGTAATAGCACAGAACGGTTTTGCTGAATGCATTCTCTGAGCCACTTGATTGTCGTTGGAAGTGAAGGCATGACAGCACTGAACACATTATTCTTAAAATTAGGATAGCTTTCTTGTGAAGATTGGTCGAGAAAAAAATCATAAGAGGGTGGCATTTGTGACAATTCTGAGGCTCTCCTATCGTTGGTCTTTGTTTTTATTGGTGTGCACAGAAACATGCAACAGTCCGAAGCCATTAAATAATGTAGACTTGAGAAGTCAAATGTCAGTTAACATTGTATCAAGATGATAGTAAAGTTTGGCCATCCTCTATGCCCAGAATCATGCATGTGTTCATGGAAGAATATATACAAATTACTTCAAGTAATAAAATAAGATTAAAATTTGCACTCAGCTGAGAATCGAATGTAATTCGAACATAATATAATTTTATCTTGTTTCCTTTAGTAAATGATATTTTTATTGCAAAGCAATTACGTAGAAATAACTAGAAAAGAAATGATTACCTTTGCCCCTATTGATTAGATTTTCCCATGTTTTTTGTAAAACTAACTGCCTGCACGAAAGGTTGATTTTAGAAGAATCATTCGCTGCAGGTGTCAAATTGGACCCAACTTGAGTAAATGATAATTGGTTTGGCACAAAAAAAGATCCATGGAAATGTACTCCTATATGCACCACCAAATTTTAAGATAATGATTAATACAGTATTCAAGTGAATGCATCCTTGACAAATAACGACTGTTAAAGATTAAAATGTTTGTAATAGAACTCCAAGGAACAAATTGGATATATCCTAAATCTTTTAACATACTATTAAATTAAGAGTAGTCAAACATCATAAAATAGTTAGAACAAAACAAATTTCCACTTAGAGACACTTAAAACATATGAGAAGGATTGTTAATAAAGGCTTAAAAGAGAAAGACTGATCTTTAAACATTTAATGAATACACCTTGACATTGATATGACAAATGTTTAATTAGTGTTTAACATTACAATCAATAAGAGGAATAATTTATTAGGATTACGGTTTAGGTTTTAGGGTTAGTCTAAGGATTATTACTAGTGTTATAGATCAAGGTTATGGTTAGGATTAGGGTTAGGCATATGGATAGGGTTAAGTTTACATCATGACTAGGGTTAGGTTTGGGGTTGAGTGTTATGGTTAGGATTATGGTTTCAGTTAGGTTGTACATTGTGGTTAGTTTTAGGGTTAGGACTAAGGTTTATTGTTAGGGTTAGGATTTAGGGTTATGGTTAGGCTAGGATTAGGATTAGGGTTAGGATTGGGATTATGATTTGGGTTAGGGTGTATTATTATGGTTAGAATTATGGTTATAGTTATGGTTTACATCATGGTTAGGGTTACATTTAGGGTTAGGATTATTGTTACGCGAAGGGTTTAGGATTGTCATTCATACTATGGCTAGGATTAGGGTTAACATCATGGTTAGGGTTAGGATTATGTTTAGGGTTTAGGGATACATTTAGGTTTAGTGTTAGGGTTATTATTAGGGTTAGGATTTACATCATGACTAGTGTTATGGCTTAGGATTATGGTTAGGGCTATAGTTAATATCATCTTGTTTGGAGTTAAGGTTATGATTATGGTTACGATTAGGATTTGGGGTTATGGTTAAGATTATGGATATGGTTTGGGTTTATATCATGATTAGGGTTAGGGTTAGGGTTAAGGTTTAGCATTAGAATTATGATTAGGTTTAGGTTCAGAATTAGGGTTATGGTTAGTGTTAAGATTAGGTTTTAAGAAAGGTTACAATTCAATTAGGTTGATGATTATGGTTAAGGTCACAAATTAGGCTTCAAGTTTGATTTGGTATACTATTAAGGGTAGGGTTAGTTTAATTTAGTGTTAGGCTCAGGGTTGTGGTTTAAATTGGTGTTTCTAGTTGTCTTATAATTTTAAATTAAAAAAAAGGTTAATATTGACCAATTCATTACTTTTCAATCTTATTATTGTATGTACCATTTCACAAATTTGAGAGGTCACATTTGTTATATTTGACATAGATGTTCTTCCATGCTTGATCTAGTTTTCTATGGGTCATTTATTTAATTAAACTCATGATTCCTTTCAATAATATATGTATGGTATTTTTACTTTCTTTCAAAAATATATTAAAAATCATTAAAAATATTCATATATTAAACTTTAATTAAATAAAAAGAATAAATAATAATTTTATATCTACATTAACCATATATAAGATGCACTACATTGACAACTTTTATTACTCTAGTAAATAAAAAAATTAACTTATTTGTAATTATTTAATAGATGGCGGCATAACCAATTTCATGTAGTAATATTGAATTTAATGATTAATTTTAATAGATCTAACTACACTTTTGAAGGTTAACTATCTCAATCTTTAGGAAATTTAGCTTAAATCTCTCTTCATTTATCTTTTTTAAAATAGTTAAATTGTCAATAAACCTTATAGAAGGATACAAATTATGTTTATATGTTCAAAATTAACTAACCTATACAATTTTTTAAATATAAAAGATGAAGTAAAAACTACATTGCCAATTTGATCACACTTCATTAATTATTATATTCAATAAAAGATCAATTTGATTTAGTTTTAGGGTTAGAATTCAATTTGGTTTAGTATTAATGTTACAAATAAGAATTTGTTTGTGTTAGGGTTCAAATTGGTTGAGGGCTACTTTAGGTTAAACTTAGCTTAGGTTTATGATCAATGTTAGATTTGGTTTGCTGTTTTAGTGAACATTAGATATAAAATTATGTGGTTTTGATTTAAACACTAAACCTTGTTTAATAAAGAAGTAAAAGTATGTAGGCTAATAATTTGTTTAAGAAGCCATAAGATATTTATGTAAGCACAAATCTTACCCTAATCTATAAACTTAACCTACCAACATTATTTTAAAAAAAAAAAGCTCATTGTGCTTCTTCAAACATAAAAATTTATACTTTTATTATTTCATTCTCTTTTAAATACATTTTTCGATGTAAACCAGTATATCAGTTTTTCCCAACAAACAAGTTATCTTCTTCAAATTTGTCAATTAATAGTTCCTTTATATTACAAACTTTTACATAAATTAATTTTGACGCAAAGACTTAGCTAACCAACCAGCTTTCCTAGGAACATGAAATTACATTTGGTGAAGCATTTTTATTTACAATCGAAGATTTACAATAAAGATGATTGTGGTTAAACATTAGTGTAAAAGAAGAAGTTTGATTTGTGTTGTGCGCCCTGAGGTCAGACTACGAAAAACCAATATGGGTTTAAGTGGCTCTCTCGGAAGCAGGCTCTCCAACGTCATGAAAGAGGTGCCCATATGCCCAGTTGTGTCCTAAGACCAACATGGGTCTGGAGAACCGTCCGGGCAGCTGGGATCACGAGTTGTTAGAATATTATTGTGTTTGCAATAAGCTTATTTTCAAGCCCATCAAAATCCCCATACTAAAGGCTCGGAGGCTTTGTTAAATCTGCTCACTATAAATATTGAAAACAAAAAAATATTTGCTTGCTTCCTCCCTACTCGCTCGCCAAAAGTGGGAGCTTTCGAATAGAGTTTGGACATCCATCAAAGTAAGAAGGACAAAAAAAAATTTGTTAGATGTAGTTAAAACCACTCTGGTAGACGTGCTTCCAAATGTGGAAGCATAGACAAGGCATGCGAATTGTTTGATAGACAATATTCTATTACCATATGCTGAAGGCTGAAATCTGAAAAACAATTCATGAGAAAAAACTTGAAGGAAATGACAAAAAAACAATTGTTTTTAAAATAAATAAATAAATCTTGAATGAATACTCTCACTGTTATAAATTCGCTTGGATTGAAACTTATTGGAATTTTTATTGCTTTCACTTGTATGACTTGATTTTCCTCTTTGCTTATGTTTCTTATCCTTCCTTATTGAATGTAATTGCCTGGAACTTTTGATAATACGGGAGACGGAACTTTGTTGAGGCTCCTGTATGTATCCGGTGCCCACTTCACAGATAGCTTTGGTCGAGATCGCAAACCACTTCGCTCTTGACCCCCTCTCATCGCTGACATTAATTGGACTGACGACTGAAAGGGACACAAACAGTTCTAACTATTACAAAGCATTCCCAAGAATCTGCTGCTTTGAACATATGTTAAATATCAACCATCAAGTTATTCATGATAAAATTTGGAGGGGGAAAGGATCCACAGAATCATATAACCAATTCAAGTAAGGTAAAAGCATAGAGATCTATCTTAAGCACATGCACAACACTCATAAAAAAGCTATGAAATCATCACGTCCAAACCTATTTAATCCTAAAGTCTCTAAAAAGGGCATAATATTTCACTACGTATTTGATATTTTTGCTAGAAAAGGAAAGTAAGTTTTTCAAATAATTTAGCATGCAACAATCATTGGATAAACAGTGTCCTGCAAGAAGAGAAAATGTGCGAGAACAGAGTGAGTTCTTCAAATCCCCATTAGACACATGACGGAAAGATACAAACGAATGCACAAAGCATGGAAATGATGCACATTTTATTAAAGCCTTACACAACTTCAACTCTCCTGAATCTAGGGCAGATTTCCCCTATTCTATTTGTGAGCATTCATCATTAATTGACTTATCAAGTAACAATCTCAGTTCATTCCTATACAGAAAGGAAAGTTAGATTTAAAACAAATAATCTTTTGAATTCTAGCTTACTGATAATGCGATGCCCAGTGTCTTAGGACTGTAACCTATATTTGGATCTTCGTCCAAGATGCAAATAAATCACACCCATAATAGAGAGGGGAATTGAATGATTTCATTTAAAGAGACCTGTAGCAAAGACGAAACGACTGCTCTTCCACTATCGTGGGAGTAACGCTGGACTCTTCAGCTACCCTGATTTTTATTATCCAATCTTCAACATTCTAAACAAATTCTTTTGTAACTGATCATTCTAACGCATACCATTAATCTGCATTAAATAGAATATTAACTATCAACAAATAATGTGTACACGGACTTTCAAATTCTGCTGTAACTGACAGTAATATGAAAAATTTCTTTTTTCTTACACCGACAGGGTTGGTGACCTCTATTTGGTGTCATTGTAGGTTAGGCATAATTAATATTTTATTTTCAAATCATACTTTACCATCTACTATGAAAAATACAAATCCTAAATTACAGTCCGAAATATTAACAAAAATACTTGTACAATTAATTAAAAACTCTAGAGCATTATATGTAAAAATTTATATCTATACCAGAATGTCATGTTTCCAATTTCAGAAATCGGGCGTGATTTTCTGACTAACATTTTCTAATAACGAAAGAAGTAATTGAAAATAATAATTTGGAAGAAGTGGTAAAAAGAGAGTGTATACCAAAATCAGATTAAGGCCACCAAACATTGTTGATTTCATATGCCAGTGGCATTTGATCAGACTCTCGTTGAATTACTTCGAGCAGTTTACCTTCAATACTTCTCATCATTCTTCCCTCTGCATCGAAAATAAGTAATTTCTTCAAATACTCGTACACCAAAACCCACCCACAACTATTAATTACTATATGTGGATGTCCAAAGCTGACATTTGGGCATGCGTTCGCTCTACGTTTATTTCCAACATTCACTGTTTCTTCATATGGGCTCTTCGGAAATGCCTGCAATTCTGACCAGCTGGGCCCTTCACACCCTTCTATATTAAGCTTCCATAGCGACATATCTATTTCGTCCACCAAAACAACTTTCCCATCGTATCCAGTTAACTTCCAGCAGCAATGGTACTCAAACTCAGGTACATCTGCTCCCGCCTCTGGTCGCCTGATAACATGCCAATGATTCTCTGCAACATTGAATGCTACAACATCATATCGGAACATGGGCTGGCTGCTCTGATCAAGTGGGGTGTAATTAATCCAATAAAAGCTTCCTCTAGAATATAAACCTTCTCCTCTGGGAAAAACTGATAGGGTCACTTCCATCTCCGATTTGGTCCATGTAGAACTTTGTGAATCAAAGATCTCCATAACCAGCTGGTTTCTGTGTCCTCCGGTGTTGTTGTTGTTAACTCCTGTAACCAACAGACATCTCTTTGCGCAAGGATCAAATGACATGGCAATGAAGTCCGGATAGAATTGGATAGGGGGCAGCCTTTTGCATGTCCTAGTAATAGGATTGCAGATGGAGAACAAATAGGAGGGGGTAGACTTTCTAGCCTCCTTCAAAATATAAACTTCCGGGTAACTACGATAACAGAGGAGGCTCTTGCAGGATGCCACTACATAGCCGCAGACCGCAAAAAAATCTAATGATAGTTTGCGCAGAGGGTAAGTGGGCAGTGATTGAAGTAAGTATACATGATGGATAGGACGGTCATAGTCATTATGGCCGTGCAAACCTCCTATAAGAAAAGCAGGCGACAAACAAAGAGGGACACTTAATTGACTCTGGTGGAGTTCTGTTCCCCATGATTTACAAACAACCATGAACTTTCCCATGATTAGAGTAGGCAGGTGAGATAAAACCCGCATTAATAATTCTGCCGGTAGCTTTCTCCATACTTGAACATCCATCTCTGAGGTCTCTTCCACTGCGGGTTTTCTCTCCAATTCTGATTTTAATTCCAATTTTAACTCCTCTTGTAAATCCAAAATTGGATAGTATCTAACACATCTATAAGCCATGAATGGAAGTAGGAACAGAGGATATTAAATATGTGTAGAAGATAATAAATAGGATAGGCACTGACACATCCAATAGCTTATTTGAATTCCCGGCACTCTATCTTCCCATTCTGACGTATAACACTCAGTTTAAAGCGGACATATAACCTGAATGTGAGGTACAGATAGCCTTGAATGGGAGATATGTAAGAGTTGTACTTATAATACTGGTGCCTTATATTTCAAGATCTAAGTATGCGTACTCCGGTCGCTTCACCTTTACTTCAGAATAAGGAAAATATTATAGAAGCGATATTACTTATGTTGAAATAGCCGGACTAGCCTGTACACGAGAAATTTTGGACACATTGCATTGTCGCGAGTGAAGAGGTAATATACTTTGCAATACAGTTGATGTTTGTCCTTGGCGCTTGTCTCGAAACATTTGTGGTTTCCGTTTGACAGGGTCTGACTGTGTTTTAGTTTTTTATCATGTTTTAATTGGTATAAGCTTTTCACTCGGATGGGCCCTAGGTAGCGGAAACTGGCCATGAAATTATTGATGCCTTCGTTTGCATTGTTGTAAAATTTTGTTATATTTTATAGCGGAAATTTAAGTGATATTATTCTTTTGTTTGATTTGCTATAGAGAACACTTTGTTTGTTTGTTAAGGCACAAACATAACGATTCTTTATAAGCATTGGGCACATCCAAAAGGAATGAGATTTCTTAATCTAAAAATAGGTTATTGTTGCATTTTTTATGTTTATTAGGATGTCTTTCAATATATATTTTCTATTTTAAGATTGATGTTGATTATAGTTTGGTATTCAGTTTTCGAGTGAAGCTTGGCATCTTATATAAGCATAAGTGGGTTTAAGCCTAGAAGTAGCTTGACAACAATTGATATTGTGGGCTATCTTACTTCACTTACTCTTGGTATACAAGTGAAAGTGTACATAGATTTGCTAAAATGGGTGCACCTTGAGCACTTTTCTTATACAAAAGATTGACATTTCACTAAAAAGGTAGCTATAGATGTTTTAAACCTCACAAATCACTCCCAAATACTTAACCTCACTAAATAAAGCTTTTCTTTAAGATTTAGCAAGATTGTAAAACCTCGTTGATGAAATTAGATTTTCATTCATGATTAAGTGATTAGTTTACTTTTATTGTCTATAATAAGTTTTAGGATTGTCTCTCACCAACTATCTAATAAAGTGTTGGGGTATGATCCAAGCAATGTAAATAGCCTAGTTCCTGTCAGCTAGTTCTATCGTCATGTTAGTCACCACCAAAAATGGTTTCCAAAGCATGCTAAAGAGAGTAATAGATTAGAATGGTATGGGAGGTTTGTTGAGAAATTTTTAAAAGATGGGATAATTGTAGCGACTAGCATGAGCTTAGCTAAGTCATCATCAAGAGAATTTTACTAATTAAATTAAATAATAAATTACAAAATAGTTTTATGTGGGAATTTCAAAATAATAATTAGTTATGATGAGCATTAATATTATAATATTATTCGATTTAATTAGTAGTAATTAAAGAAAAATATTTATAAAAATAATCAAGATAAAATGGTACTGAATCATATTGTGATCTAAATTAGTGCCAAAATCATTTGAATTAATGTATAAGTAATTGATTACCTAATGCATGAATAGATTAATAATTTGAATTTGAATTTTTATTATATTTAAAGAAAAGTATATTAATCTACAACTACCTTTGATCAAATAGAGACCCAAGATAAGGTTAACTTGAATAATACATCAATTTTTAAAATTTAAGTAAAATATACATGTTTAAGGAGTGTAACTTATCTCTTATAACTATCGAGTAAATTTCTTTAAATGATCAAGTATAACAATTTGTGATGACTATGTATACAATATGACCCATAAATAAGGGGCAGACACCTCTCTACTTTAAATAAAAAAAAGTGTTCAATAAAACTTTAACTCTTATAAAATGTAAGTAAGATTCACTCTATACTAAAAAAGTTATAGTTTTCACACTAAAAATGATAAGTATAAATAAATGTAAATATATAGATCTTGTCAAACATAAATAGAACTAAACACACTCACTTTTTCTTCAAGCCAATATAACATGGGGTTCAAAATACTTGAATCTCTAAAAATAGTTACATTACAATACATTATAACATCACTTGGTGTTCCATTCACACATGCAATTATCACGAAGATTGATTAAAAGTACTATACAATGAGAGAAACTCCCTTCTACAATGTATAAAAAAGCCACATAAGACAAATTCAACGAATGTGAAGAGTCAATTTTTTATTTTTCTGGTGAATATTTTGGGTTTTTGTTATAAGATGAGGTCCTTTGTAACTTGTATGTTTTGAATTGCTGGATAGAAGATGAGGTCCACATCGTCCGGATGGCCTCAAATGGGTCATTTTAAAATTTTTCAAAATTATCGACCTGCAAATGTCAGGAATCCCTTTACCCATGGCCATCAAGCTGACAGGAAATGGTCAAAGTATGGCTCCAAAAGGGAATTATGTGGGAGGTGCTGATTACATGGCTTCCTTTCCTAATAACATAGTTATTCCTGGTTGTATCCCTACAACATACCTTAACTCTATCCCTAGCAAAAGAGTTCCCTTCAATCCAAAATCAGCTACTCATAAATCCTTTTAGGAGGGTTTTAGGAATAATCGCGATGGTTGGAAATGAGATGCATTCCTTCCTCAGAGTAATAATTCCTTTTGGAAAAGCCTCTGCTCTTCAAATAATCGTGCCTTTAGGAAGGACCCTAAACGTCAAAGAAGGGATAGAAATAGAAAATTCAAGAAACCCCCTCAAAAAGTAGTTCTCATAAAACGGGTTTGGAAAAATGCTTCTCCTCCTCTAGTGTTTGAATCAGGCCCGACACCCCGCAATGGCAGCTTTTTGGGCGAAGGAGACTTCATCAAGGTGACTTCAGAAGAGTCTCTTCACAACTAGTCACAAAATGTTCACTAGTGTGCACTAATTGTTAAGTTTTTTATCTTTACTCATTCAAATAAGCTCCTAGATTGGGTTCAAATATTTGGAAGGAGTCTTAGATGTGTTTCATTTAGATAAAGGTAATGAATTTTTCGTAACCCTTTTTTTTTATAAGGAAGAGAGAGATGTCATGCATAAATGTAAAGCTTGGTTTCTATAAGGTGTGGGTTTCTATATCTATATTTGGTCTTCAAATTTTAATCTTTCCTTTTGTGAATTCAAGTTCATTTCTTTTTGGTTCTTGCTTCCTTCTTTGTCAATGGAATATAGTGAATTAGGTTTAATTAAGATTATAAGAAATCAAATGGGTATTTTTGTTAGGAATGATTGTCATTTGTTTTGTAATGATTCTTTTCCTGTTCACTTTTTCATTGTATTAGACATGCCTAGGGAGGTTGCAAAATCAATGCATATTCATTTGAAGAATAGAATTCAAGAAAAAAAAATCCAAATGAAAACACCAAATGGGGATTGTAACATTTGTCCCATGTTTGGTCATCCCACTGACAAATACCAAAACCTTCAGGTTCACTTTGAAGTATTTGTTAGGGTTCTTGATAACCTTGAACCTTGCATTCTTGCATCTTCATTGTCTAAATTCCAAGATCATTTCATTTCCTAAAAAAATTGGACCCCTCTTCTCGGCAATCTTCTCAGCCCAAGCAAGTTTCACTTTCTCAATTAGTACCTCTATCATATTTTCCCTAGAGGTCTGAAACTATGGTCAACCCATTTTTTCATAGTGAAAAAAGTTTTCTTTAGGGTCAAAAGGGATTAAATACCCTTTAGGGTAACAAGGATAGTATTTTGCTTCAAAAACTCTAGTTGTCCCAATTGGATGAGCTCTCCTCTAATTCTGAAAGGCTCTTGTTCATTAAAAAAATTGGTGGACATATGGATTTAGTCTTATCATCATAGGAGGAGTTTTATTCAAATTGCCAGTCTATCCTTTTAGTAAGGCCACTATGTTCAGTCAATGAACCTTTTTTGTACCCTCAATAGAAAATATTTGAAAATCAGTTGAGGTAGCAGTATTAGCTCCAAATTAAGGTTTTTTCTTATGTTTTCCTTACAAATTGATTAGGATCTTGTATTTTATTCCTCTTCAAATCTTCACTCCTTTTCCTAAGAATCTTCTATTGCTACCCTAAAAAATTTTAATTCAAAATTTGTCCAGAAGGGTAAAAAATGCTATTTTTTGGCTTTGAATGATTTTGCAAACCTCAAAGCTCAACTTATAGATGGGAAACTTGAATCTTGGGTTGGGGACCTTCTAGTTTAAGTTTGTGTTGATACATCTAAAGAGATTGTGGACCAAGTTCTATCAAATAATCTCTTTTTGGATCAAGATCTCTCGCCTTCAGTCCATCAATATCATCTTTCAAAAATTAAAAAAGTCTCTAGGAAGGTAGGTAAAGGAGGCAAACATTTGAGCTTCCCTAGACAAATTGTAAAATTTATCCAAGAAATTAAAGCTAGTATCCAAATAAAATTAGATGATAAATTCAATCCATGGAGGGCTTGTTGTTCTCTATAGTAGTCATGAAGATTTTGTCTTTGAATGCTAGGGGCATTAATGCCCCTAAAAAAAATCACCTCATTAAGTCTATTGACTCCGATGGGGTATATATTGTATTGTTACAAGAAACCAAATCCTCTAAAGTACAAAGAGATAAACTTTTTGAAAAATGGAATCTTTGATATGCATTACTTCTCCATCGATTGGTGCTTCAAGTGGTTTGGCGATTCTCTATAGGCCAAAAACCTTGAAAATTGAATTCATTTCCGAGAATGCCAATCAAATTATGGGTCAAGTTTCCTTCTTCCAATCAATTGTTTTCCTATTTGATGGTTATGGGTCCAACTCTACAATTGGAAAAAGGAATCTTTATGACTCCTTCTTCATTCTATTCACAATTTTAAAAGAACAAAATGTCAATTTAAAAGGGGATGTTAATTTCCCGTCCTCTTATTACAAGATAAGACTATGGGTATTGTCCTTACCCTCAAAATTTTTCATGATTTCAATAATTTTGTGGCTCATGATGGGTTAACAAATTGCATTCCCCCAAACAAAAAAGTCACTAGGACTAACAAAAGGTAAAATTTTGGTGTAGTCACCGGTTAGGAGGGACCTAAAACAGATCAGTCAGGACCAGTCAACAAGATTAAACACAATGGAAATATAAGGATATGATGGAGGCATTGAAAAACTAAATGTATTAAATCATGAAAAATGGTTACAAGTGAACGGTAACATCTGGGATACAAGATTAGGCTCACTGGCCTATTACAAACATGCTCAATTACAATTGGACCTCAAAACTTTTGATCTAGCTTCTATAATATATTCCTCTAATCTACATTCTAATGCTCAATTACAATTATTTATACGATCCAAGGGGATCTAGTTAGCCCAAAAGGATCAAATGTTGAAGAACAAGACCAAACATGTAAAACCAACAAGGTTGGCCTTTGCCAAAGAGATTCCTTCAAAAAATCCAAAGGATGAAGTGTGGATTAAGGGGAAGGTTGGCCACATGCAAAGGAACATCAAAATCAATGCTCAGGGCTCTGGAAGCTATGGAAGGGATCCGATAGAGTCACCATAGCAAATAGGTCCAACTAGTTCCAGTGCCAGAAAACTGTCTCGAAAACCAGAATCGATAACTTGCTAGAAAATGATCCAAATGCTCTGCAGTTTGGGAATAAGGAAGATGATCAAGTCCTCAATAAAATTCCAACTACTCAAAGATCTGGTGAGCCAATGCTAGAAAATGCAGAATAAAATGCTAAAACTACAAAATAGAAACCAAAACAGAAAGGAAATGTTTTTGGTTGATGCAAGATTACCAAGAACCGACGATGCTCCTACATCAATTTTCCTCCATATTTCTAAGAGATTAGATAGGTTTTTGGTGAACCCAAACTGGACTTTGGCTCATGGTTTAGGGCAATAAATTTTTTTGTCATTTTTAGAATTGGACCACTTTCCCATCTAGCTAGTCATCTCTTTTGGGAAAAATCTCCCCAAGTCCGAGTCTTCTTTTCTGTTTCAACATTTGTGGCTTAGAGATTTTTCCTTCCTTCTAATTATTAAATTTTAGTCGGAGTTAACTTCTTTTTTTCAAGATTTAAGAATGTTTCAATTGTGTGAAAAGCTTTGATTCCTTAACACTTATATTAAATCTTGGAATGTTAACATTTTCAAAAATATCTTGCAATTAAAGGGTGATTTTGAGGAGTAGCTGGAAATTATTTGAGCAAATTATGTTTAATTGTATCAATGAGAACTTATATCAAATTAAAAAAAATCTTCAAAAGGAGCTATAGGAAATGTTGGCTAGGGAGGAGACTTATTGGAGGCAAAAATATCAAGAGATTTGGATTAAAGATGGTGATAGAGACACTAAGTTTTTCCATAATTTAGAAAAGGTAAGGGTTCACCCTAATGCCATCTTCTAAATAAAATATTCTCAAGGTTCTTTTTTATTAGAAAATGATAAAACTCAAGAAGAGGTTGTTCATTTCTTCTCCACTATATCCTAACAGCTCCCTTAGGTTAGATGGACCTTTTAGATGCATATTATCAAGAGTTTCTCTCCTATGTTCTTAGCCCTATTTATCAATAGGATATGCTTATGTTTCTTAATCCTTTCTCTGTAGAGGAAGTGAGATCTATAGTTTTTCTATGTCTCTAGACAAAGCTCCTGCACCAAATGGGATCTTTGCACTTTTCTTTCAAAAAACTCGGGATTTCACTAGGTTTGATGTTTGGAAAGAACTTCAAGAATGTAGGAGAAATGGGTCTATGCTTAAATGATTCAATTCTACATGTATAGTTATTATTCCTAAAGTCAACAATCCTCCCTCTTTCACTGAATATAGGCCCATTTCACTATGCAACACATTATAAAAAAGCTTCACAAAGGATATCTCTTTGAGATTAACAAAGCTTATTCATTCATTTATCTTTGAAGAGAAAGAAGGCTTTGTCCCTAGAAAAGAGACCTCAAAAGGAGCTTTGGTTTCTCACGAAATGGTACAATCAATCCATACTCATAAAATTGAGGCCATGATTATTAAGCAAGATATGATGAAAGCCTATGACAGGGTCAATTGGGAACTTTTAGAGTTGGTACTTTGTAAATTTGGTTTCTTAGCTAGATGGTGTAAATGGGTGATGTCTTGCCTTTCAGGAGAAAGATTCTTAGTTCTCATCAATAGAAATCCTTGTGGTTTTTTCACCATCCTCGCAAAGAGTGAGACAAGGAGATCCTATTTTCCCTTTTCTTTTCATCATATTAGTTGAAGCTTTAAGTAAATCCATTAAAGGTTTGAATCATATTCAAAGATGGTAGGGTATGAAAATTTTAGAGTCCTCCATTTTAGTTACACAAATTTAATTTGTGGATGATATGCTATTACTTGGAGAGGTTTTGATAAAAGTGGCCAAAACAATTTAAAATTTTATAGAGAAATACAATGAAATTTTGGGCCAAAAAATTAATGCAAGCAAGTCTAAGATATTCTGTCAAAATTGTAGCCCATCCCTCTGTAATAAGTTGTCTTATTATCAATGGTTCCAAAAATCAAATTTTCCTTCTAAATACCTAGGAAAACCCTTTTTTATGGGCCAAAAGAAAGTGGCTTATTGGTTAAAAGTTGAATCTACAATCAATAACAAAATCTCTAGTTGGAAATTTTTTTGTCTTTCCTTAGTAGGTAGGCTCCTCAAGAGAAAAACAGTCCTAACAACTATTCCAATCTTCATTATATTCATCCTTCAAATTCTCAAAGGATTGTTATCAATTCTAGAAACAAAAATGAGAACTTTTCTTTAGAAGGAAAATAAAGACGATAAAAAAGAAAATTCATTTGAGCTCATTGGACTCAGTCTATTCATCAAAACTATCTAGTGTAGTAGGTGTTCATAATATTGAATCTAGTAATCTTTCTCTTGGTGCCAAATTTGCATGGAAAGTTTTTGCAAATCCAAATTATCTATAGACCTCGATAATCTCTTCCAAATACCTAGATTAAAATATTTTTGAGAAGATTTTTATAGTTCAAGGCACCCCTTTAGGCTCTCAAATGTGGAATTTTATGGTCAAATGCAGAAATTTAATTCTTTGTTTTGTCTCTTAGACCATAAATAATAGTAATAAAGCTCTCTTTGGGGAAGACTCTTAGAATGGCTTTTCACCTATTGACAAGATGGAAAACCTTCTTGCATCTATGAAAGTTTTAAAATAGATTTTAGGTTCCAAGGTTAAGAATTATTTTATAGTTATAGACTGTAATGGTATTAAGAGTGCTCACTAGAAATATTTGTCTTCTTCTCCAATCCCCTTTTCTCAAGGAATATTACTTCTTAAATAATTGAATCAAAGATTTATTCACTTCAGAGATTTGGAAGATAAACTCATTTGGACTCCATTGCCTTCTTGGAGCTACTCCCTTAGAAAAGGGTATGAAGTTCTTGGGAATAAAGATCTTCCTTTGGCCTGATGCTTCAATTTTTTTCTGGAATGGAGTATTTTCCCCTAATTGGGTGCTTTTCCTTGACTATCTCTTCAAAGAAAAATTGTCACCAGTGAAAGGCTTTCTCATCTTGCTATTGCAGAGCAATTTGATTATGTTTTGTGTGACTCTAAAATTTAAACAGTGAACCACCTTATACTTAATTGTACCTTCTCTTATGTTTGTTGGTCTCAACTTATCAATAGAATCCATTGGCAAACTCCACAATAATTCGATCTCTACATTGTCTTTGAGTCATGGCCATCTTTAAACAAAAAATATTTCTTTAGTCGCATTTGGCAAGTATCCTTGGATTTCTAGTCTAAAACTAGCAGTGGGAGAGAAACCCAAGAATTTTTTGGAAAAAAGTTGACTCTTTTGAGTCAATTATTAGGAAGATTGATATATATCCATATTAGAATTAGTTAGGAATTTCACCATCACAACAAAAAATATGGATTCGTCCTTCACTTCTCAGGATTCTCATATTCTGAATGAGTGGGATTCAATTTCCTTTCCATTGAAAGGTAGTTTAATGGTGAATATGCATCAGAAATTTATTATAAAGGAAATCAAGTTGGAACCTCCAAATTAGGGATATATCAAAATAAACTTTGATTGTGCTATGAAAAGTAATTTGAGTAAGTCTGGCATAGTTTGTGTCCTAATAGATCATCATGGTTGAATAGCATCATCTTTGGCCTCATTGATCCTAGTAGGAACAAATAATATGGCCAAAGAAAAGTCCCTAATAGCAAGAATTAAACTAGTTGTATCTTTGGAAATCAATAAATTAATCATTGAAGGTGACTCAATCAATACTCTTTTGGCTCTTAAGAAGATGGATTCCTCAAATTAGAAAATAAATTATGTCTTACAGGAGGCCTAGTAATTGCTATTGTGACTATTAGAGTATCAAGTTTCTCATTGTTATAGAGAAGCCAATGAAGTTATAGATAGACTTGTGAATGGAGGTGTTTCTTCTCAGCTTGTAGATTACGTTTTCAACAAAGAGGAAGTGATGTTAACTCTAAATTTGGCTCCATTAATTGTTAAAGAAAGCAAGCCACTATTATAGAGAAAATGAAATTAACTCTATATAATTTCTCTCTAGATACAAATCTCAAGGTCAATGTTACAACCATCATTATTTGCAAGGAGAGCCCATTTTACCTAATCCTTTTCTATTTGTAAGTACTATCCTTTCATGTCATTCCATCTGTGCCACTTTTGAAGAAGTCATCAAGCTGGCATCCTTTGATTCTCATCCCTATTTTAAAGACTTCCAAATTTATCAATTCTTGCCAAAGAGGTTGGGATGTGATTTTGCCTATGCAATTCCTATACATGTGGTGCCAAATTAATATCCTGCTTCTGTGAGGGCATTTCAATATTAAGTATCTAATCTATATCGTGACACTTCTTGCCTTATAAATTTCTCTTCACATGTGTCGAAGGTATTTTCTACAGTACGTGGATTTATTATTTTCTATGTTGTCAACTTTTGTATATGGATTCTCCATAATTTATATCTCCCTAGCTTCAGTTCGAAGATGTCTGCTCTCTATTTTTGTCTTAGCTTCTTATGATCTTTGTAGTATTTTCTTCCTGGTTTCAATGGTGACGTCAGCTAATAAAGAAAATGTATAAATGGCGACTTCAACTAATAAAGCAAATGTGAAGTACAGGCCCTTCACCTTCAGAATCAAGCTTTCGGTTAGAAGGTGCGAATAGTCTTTTTCGGGCCATTTCTTAAAGGAACAGTTATGCAGGATATTTGTTCCTCTGCATAATCACAATGCCGAGGAAGCCATCAGAGATTTAATTAGTGACCATATCTTGTGTCCTTCTTATCCTTAGCTCATCTTCCCCTCAGATTCTCTCGATGCTTCTGTTAAACTTCCTATATTTTACTCAATCTTATGAAAATCTTCGCCAGATAGCTTCTAAATTTTCTCATGAAGAATTCATTGCTAAGCAAGTGTTAGATGAAGTTGTGAGAGCTTATAACTTTCTTGAGTGCTTGGCAGAAATTGGGAGGCTCTTTTCAAGGGAAGATTTAGAATCTAATGCAGCCATCACATCTATTTATGATTCCTTTAAATCTGTTATGGAATGTCAAAATGGAGATTTTTTGAGGAGAGCCTCATTTACCTTCTGTGATCATTTGGGACCATCGAAAGTAGGAGTCTAGAACAAATTTCGTACAATTTCCTTGCTACTAATTAACCATGAGTCTTTACCTGATGTGCATTCTCTAAGATGAAAAAGCTCATCAATTTCATAGCTCAGTTGTGTCTCTGTCGATGCCACAGCTCATGGCAGGAGAGGTCGCTACCCCACATTATTCATATCATTCCCAGGGAAAATGAAAGCCATGTGGCAGAAGATGATGCCCCCATGTCTAATTCTCAGCATGTTTTGTTTCGCTCAAGGTGACAGAAGAGGAATCCCAACATGTCTTTTTCTCAGCATGTTTTTGTTTATACATATCTGCTGGTGCTATGCATGTTTTGATTTTTGGTAAAAAGAAATTGTTGAATGATATCTTCAATGGTATCTAGTTGTATATGGATCCTACTGGTCTTGCATATTTGGTTCCCATTGGTCTTTCAGATTATTTTATGTGGTTGAGCATGGTTCCCACTCCTTATCTGGTATCATGAAATTAGTCTAGTGTGTCGAGCTCTGGTCTCCTAGTAATCTGGCTCATTTGTATTTCCTAAAAAATATGTTTTTTTTTTTTTGGTTTTAATAGGTTGATCTTTACTCCCTTTGTCATGGTTCTGTTATGTAATTCGATGCTTGAGATTGAACTTTTCTTTCATAATACAGCTATCTTGTCGTCTTTTAGTCTTATAGGTTACTCTTTTGTTATGTATTTTCAGTATATATTTAATATCAATATATACACTATATGCATTTTCTCTTTAAAAAAAATAAAAATTCCTTTCTACAATATAGTAAGGCAACAAATTAAAATAAAAAATTTCAATAATTTTTTTACTATTAATCTATGATAAGATAAGTGTATTTAAGAAAATGTGTAGGCTTTAAACAAAAATGCAGTACATAGATAAAAATAACAAATGAAAATATGTTTTACCATTGAAAAATAGTTTTTGAAAACATTTAGCCTCCAAAATTTGAACTAATTATATTCTTACCTCATCAATATAATGTGAATTATTCAACGTCAATTTCTAAGACAATAAATTCTCTCTTTCACTTCATGGTATTCATAGAGGTTTCTTTAATAGGACTAATCACTACTAAGGATAAGAAAATTGAAAGAATTATGGTAATATCCAATGTATGCTTACCCCAAACATTTTTACGAAGCAAAATATTAATCTATTGCACGTAAAACCTCTATTAGAATAATAAAGACAACATTGCATAGAAACAATATGTAAGTATTAAAATATGACTCCTAAAGATGAGAATTATTGTGGGCCACATTTAGTCAAAAAAGTAATTATAAAACTACAATACTTTTTTAGTTTACAGAAGATTCCACTATAGAGGATGGAAAATGAATTGCTACAAAGGAGAATCAAACTCCTCAAGGATTTACATCTTAGCTCTTCACTACAAACAAATTAAATGCATGTTTAACCAAAAATATGAATTTTAATTAAATTATATAGACTTCAAATGACGAAAAATACAAGCCATAGAATGTCTTAGTAAGCTTGGTGAGCTCTTTGTTGAGGATAAATATATGGTTCTAGGATGATAGTAGCATGCTAGCATCCTATATGGATAAATAACTATATTTACCATTGAAATATGTAGGATGGTCTATATATTGTTCTAAATGCTAAATACTATGAAAATGTGATACAAAACTAATATAAGATACTTAAATGTAAAGACTAAACAATATTTCTTGACAAAAGGAGATTTTTGAGATACCACCCAAATATTCTTATGAAGTTATAGAAAGGTAGATGATCCTCTCCACATAGACTTTCACACACAAGACCAAAGAAAAAAGGTTGGGTGCCTGTGTTAAGAGGTTTCCCTCAGGTAAAATCTCCATTTTGGTGTTTCCAATTCTATAGATAGCCATGAAACAAGATGATAGAAAAATAGACATAAGTCATAGATGGACAATGATATGTTAATAATAAGACAATAAATGAAACACAAAAGTTGAGTTACCACCCTAAAAAACCTAAAGCAATGGAGCGTGCTAATATGATGAAGAGCAATAACAACTCTGGAAAGGATGAATTTTCATTAGGTATTACAACAATGATGAAACAAAAAGATGCTACAAGCTATTGTGTGTGCAAGGATGCAAAAATAAAGTGCTAGGGTGTTGAACAAATCCTCGAGAAGAAGAGATTAACAATAATGAAGTTTAATGGTATTCAAAATATCCCAAATAAGAAAAGGGATGGAAATGGGCAAATTTAATCAACCAATGAGCCCACACATAGTCTAGGTTTACAAAGGTGTTACACTGCTAAATTCACAAGTGTAACATCCCAAAAACCAAATCAATAATGAATATTTGTAGCATGACACTTGAACATCACCATAGCACAGACAATTCTAGTGCAACCTAAACCTAATGGTAAAGGAATAAAGAAACAAAGGTAGGAAGGGGTATTTTAGTTGGATTTAAGAGTTGGGATATGTAACTATATTCATTAAAAGTAGAGGGAAAGATCATGTAATTTGGAATTACATGCAATTCAAATTGCAAAATTATTTTTTGGTGAGCATACTTGTTCATATAGAAAGGCAAGCTAAAGTAGAGAAAAATAGAGTTGAGAATGATATACCTAAGATTCTAAGGGGAAGCAAAGTCTTCTATCCATGTAGAGTTTCCCTAAGGTAAGAGACCTAAGTGGATCCTATATAACCATTAAGTTGTATAACCAAAAATATGTTAGCCCTAGACAAACATGTTAGGAAAAAGAAACAATTAGACATAAATAATTATAAATATATTAGATGGTACTTATACATATGGGTAGCAAGTTGTGTTATGCTAGAGACCATATGAAAATCCAATCATTTGGTGTTTGCTACAAATTTATTTGTAGGACAACCATAGAAAATATATATGTGTGTGTGTGTGTGTGTGTGTGTGTGTGTGTGTGTGTGTGTGTGTGTGTGTGTGTGTGCGTGTGTGCATAAAGACAAAGTCTAATGGGTTTCCCACATGATAGATGACAAATAACACAACTGGATGCAAATATACTTCTAAAAGAATCATAGGATAAGAATAATATAATATAAATATGAAATTGATATGATCAAGCCCTCAGAATGATATGTGTTTAGTAAAGAGGAGCATAATTCATTCTAATGATAAGGTGAGTTGTGTCATGAAAACATAACGAGATGTATCAAGGGAATGCTACCTTGCAACAAATAGCACATATAACACACAAAATAAAGAAAAAAACCAAGAGACGGGGGCATTCGATTATTCAGGGTTAGTATGATTCATATCAGTAGCAATGTATATATAAAATTTTATATAAATCATCATCATATCCCCAAAGTTCTTGGAACATGAAGAAAGTGCATAGGAAGTCAAAGAAAAAACAAAAATTTGGGTCATCATGGAAGAAGGCCTAAATACCCCCAACACTTTCCATCATCCCTAAATATCAAAAATCATATTATAACAGAAAGATGTATCTTGAAAAAAAAATAGACATCTGAAGTGTAGGAAATTTTTTATCTCATGTATCCAAGTACCTATGAGGGTATCTTGAGTCCCCCATAAGAGAGCACGATCATATATTGAGAAGTAAAAAAAATCTAATATAAATACATGAAGAGGCACTAGTTTAATCGACCACCTCTAGAAAATCCTTGGCATTCTCAAAATCTTGATCACAGAGGGAAGAAGGCTAAAATCTCAAAGGGACAATGACTAGGGTGGTGCAAAGTGTTTCATTTGTAGAAAGAGATGAGAATAAGGTTTCTTCAAATTCTCATTGAGAAACTCCTTGAGCCAAGAGTTAACGATCTTGTAAGGATAGTTGACAATGTTGTAATATACTCTATAGAGTCAAACATACACCTCTTTGAAGAGGACTGATGTGACTCAATTGAAGGATGCAAATTAGGAGCTATATCACTGATCTCAAAGAGAGGGGTACTGACAGATTCTAGAGAATGTGGAGCATCCTCAACTACTAGAACATAAGAATAAAGAGAAGTTGAAGGAACTAATTCATATGGAAAAACATAGCTATGGGACTATACTTGAAATTGCACTTCGGAAGTTAAAATGAAATATCAACATGAACCGTGGTAGGCAAAAGGACCCCTAAAAATCTATGAGAAAGATGAGCAAAATAAGTTGGAGTAATAGTCATGACAATGCTAGACACAACCTCCATATGAAGCATGCCTATAGGCTATGCGGAAGGGGGAATATTAGGTAGAGAAGTGATAAGTGGTGGCTCGAGAGAAGGAGAAATGAGCACTTGTAGCCTCCTAGTACAAGGTTCATTGACATCTTCCAAGGGAGCCAGAAGCAAGACAAAATAAGTGGTAGAAATAGAAGTACAGACAACAGGAGCAACAAAAACTAGAACAAGAATGGAAAATAGTGAAAGAGTTAAGATAGAAGATTCATCCTTGGCCTCAATTTTGGTTTCATGTTCTTAATTCATCAACCATCCTTGATTCTTATATTCACTCACAAACTAGTTATAATATATATAAGCATTAGCAATATAATCTTGAGAAGATTATATAGCATCCTACTCCATAGGTGAAGCCATTGTCACAACCATTGTCGATGGAAGAGAAGACCTTGTACTAATGAAACAAGATATGTCATAGATAAAGACACCTTACTCATGACTATGAGCTACTCTCATATTTTTACTTTGGGAGAAAGCACAGGAACAAGAGAAACCATCAAAGGTTGAGACTAGGTGCTACACATGATGGATCAATCAAGGACAAATGCTTACCCTTGCCATTTCAAGTAGGTGAGGGATGTCTATAAGAATGAGAATCTTGAAGAGATGGGATTTTAACTTTGACAATATGGATACCCTAGCTTTTCCTATGCTAGGTATAGTCAAAGGTGCAAGAGACACAGCTAGAGGCTATGAGGCCTTAGAGTACAACCAAGAATATATAAATATATTATTTTAAGAAAATAAAAAATAAAAACTATTCAAAATAAATTAAATTTCTTAATATCTCTTCAATGAATTTAAAATTAATGAAATAGATTATATTGTAATACTATAATCAATACTTTCAAACATAATTGTGATGGTAAAAAGAGATTCAAATTATATTTGCATACATTTTTCAATAAAACAAGTTCCACTACTATGGTATGCAAATAGCTACACATAGTTCATACTAGATTCATACATGATGAAACAAGATCAAACATGGTTTGTTTCATTTTTCCAAGTGCGGGATGAATTCACTCATGCATATAATGGAAAGATGCAATTTATTCAAAAAATTGGTAGTGCTTTTCTTAAATATCAAGAAATGTCTAGTTTTTCAATGTATTAACATTATTCTCTTATTATCATTGTTTTGACACTCAAGGAAAACTATTTTCATTAATACCATACCATTAAAACATAGAGTTTTATGTTGAAATTTCATAATCTATTGGCAAAAATGAAAGGTTATTATGAACGCATCATGTATGCATATGTAATAGAAAAATACACATTAAATTCATATGCTTTTGACAAGTTATTATTGGCTAAATATATCACCTTTTAATATACTAGTTTAATAAAGCCCCCCAAAAGTGGAAGACGTTAAATTATACTCTACGTAAAATACAATTTGCATATCAATATTTAAAATTACTATAGCGATAAGTTTATGTTGTAAATTTCTCGTAGATTTATTCAACAAACCTTTCTAACTATTTATATAACATGGACTACAACTTTCAATGCTAACTGTATGCGGGAAAAGTGGGCGAATAAAACTTAATATGTGAAAATATGTTCAATACTAGTCCACACACACACACAGGACTTCTTGATGCAAGCTATGGAGTAACGACGTGTTACTCAACTTCCCAAGGAGGGTCCCATGGTTCTCTATCTCACAATGTCCCTCAAACCAACATTTTTGCTCTCAGATTACTGAGCAAAATGGTTTAGGGATGGCAAATATTAGAACGAGAGATGCTTTTGATTGATTTTAGTATGAGATGTGTTGTAAGCTATGTATGATGCTAAAATGCAATAAACTAACTATAAGATGACAAGGTTAGTAAACAAACTATCCTAGCATACTATATTTAGTCTATGATTGAACTAAAATGATAAAGAAATTATTCTAAACATGCATATTAGTCTAATTCCTGATCTAAAAGAGAGGCTAAATGAGCATATATGAAATCAAAGCTTGAAAGAATTTGAGCATAAGTGTGATGCTTCAAATTTTGAAAGATGATTGTTAAAAATGGAGGATTGAGAGCTCTATTTATAGCACAAACAAGGCAATGGATGGTCAAGATTGAAAGGTTTAATCAAGGGTCAGGTTTGAAAGTTGGGGATCCATGTGCACAATTGGCATCAATAAAATGGTGACAAGTGTCAACATAGGATAGGGTTGAGAAAAGAGGTTGGAGGCATTAAAGGCCTGAGAAGACCTCATGGTTATCTAAAGGCTAAGGGTCAAGTCTAAGTTAGGCTTACCCACTGGATTAAGAGTTAATCCAAGGATAAACCTTTGTGCAAATGATTAAGAGATAATCATGGTCAAAGCATTAATGGCCTGATGAGACCCTTGGGTTGGATAGAGGTTGAGTCAAAACAAATGTTTTAACCATGTGGGAAGGTTTGAATTAACCATTAATGGTTATTGGAGACTTTAGGGATTAAGTGGTTGAAGGTTGGAAGCCTTTAATGGTTTTCAAAGACTTTAAGGGTTTTAGTGGTTGAAGGTTGAAAACTTTCAATGGTTATCAAAGACTTTAAGGTTTTTGAGAAGTGACTTCCCTTTGCTTAGGGATGTGACAAAATTTAGAGGAGGGTTAGGTTAATTAGAAGCTCTTAGAAGATTCTAGAAGGGATTAGAAAGGGATTTAGGAAGGCAAGTGGGAGATGTAGGATTTTGCAAGTGGATGGAGGGATAATAGGATTTAATTGAATTAAATGATTTTCATTCAATTTGGTTGCAATTTGGAGGAATTAAATAAATTAGATTTATTCAATTTGGGATAACTATTTAATTAAATTTGAATTTAATTAAAAGTGGATAGGGGGGATTTAATTGAATAAAATGATTTATTCAATAAATGGTATAGTGAATTTTATTTAAATAAATTGAGTAATTTACTTAATAAAATAGAAGAATGTGGATAATTTAATTAAATTGGATTTAATTAAATAGGGAAATGAACATAAAATATTCATTTAGGAATATGGTCATTTTTATCTACATTTTGCCCCTCTTTGAAGTGACATGTGTGCACATGTTATTTCAAAGAAAAATGATTGTTTTTATGTTTTTTATGATCAAATGCAATTTTTGTTGTGTCGCTCTTATGATTTGCAAGTTGTGCCCCAAATTTGATTTGATGTGTGATACCAGATTTGATTTGATGTGTGATGCCCCAGATTCGATATTTTGATGGTGATGCCCCAGATTCAATATTTGATGTGTGATGCCCCAGATTCGATATTTGTGTCGTGCTGTCATGATTTTATGTAGTTGTCCAATATGAGTGTCGGTATAACTTGTTTTGATGTGAGATATTTCAAGTTATGTAGATATCAATGTGTTGTTCTGATCAAAATATGATTTATTTGCGTGTTCTATTTCAAGTTCGATGTGGGAAGCCTGATGTGTATTACAAGCCGATATGGGTTGGAAACTTGAGTTGTGTTACAAGCTGATATGGGTGGGAAACTTGAGTTGTTTTACAAGTTTATGTGATTTTGGTACTTGAGTTGTTTTACAAGTTTTGATATGGTTTTTGAGAACTTGAGTTGTGTTACAAGTTGATATGAAATGATAGGATTTTGAACTTGATGTAGATGAGCAAATTTGTTTCATGTTGTTGATGTAAGTTTGATTTTGATATCTTTGTGTGGATGTGGAAACTGATATTGGATTTGTTTTGAGATTTGATATGATAATGCCCCCTCGGGAGATCGTTCGTGCACACAAAGCATGAATGATCTCTCGAAAGAAGAAGAATGTTGTTTGAAAGATGGAAGAGTAGATAGTGATGGCATGCATGGGTTTGATAAGATTGATTAGATTGATTGGAATGAGATTAAGATTGATTTCAGGTATGACACGTCCTGTATAAGACATGGATGATCAAGCGTCTGGTTTCAGGAATGATATCGCCTGTATAAGACATGGATGATTGAGCATCTGGTTTCAAGAATGATATTGCCTGTATAAGACATGGATGATTGAGTATCTGGTTTCAGGAACGATATATCCTGTATAAGAGCTGATAGAAGATAGTTTGGAAGAATGATAGAAGATAGTTTGGAAGAATGATGAAGATAGTTTGGAAGAATGATGGAAGATAGTTTTGAAGAATGATGAAGATAGTTTAGAAGAATGATAGAAGATAGCTTGGAAGAATGATAGAAGATAGGTTGGAAGAATGATAGAAGATAGTTTTGAAGAATGATGAAGATAGTTTAGAAGAATGATAGAAGATATGAAAGTGAAGAAAGATTCCATGATGATGTGATAGATATGCATGCGAGGGATGCAATGATGAATGATGAATGATATTTTGAAAATGAGATGTATGATATGATATGAAACTAATTGTAAAATGATATGCAACTATGTTAAAATGATATGCAACTAATGCTTTTTTTTTTTTTTTTTTTTTTGGAGCATCCTCGTCCTGCATTTGCCATCTGATATAGCCATTTGTTTGCTTTCTTTGTAGATATCATCATTGAGCATTGATTTGTTTAGGATATGTTGAAAATTTATACAAGCATAATGGTATAATTGAACCATAATGACCTGAGAAAAATTTACATGATATTTGATTTTGCAAGATAGCACAAGCGTCAAGGTATAATTGAACCAGGACGACCTGAGTGCATATTGCGTAAACATACAAGAGTTAACCTTTGTCCCATACAAATCCGAAATGTCCTCAGCGATATGCCACCGGATTTCTTCATAGGACAAATTTGCATGGTAAAAGACTTCACTCACAGATAGAAGAAAAATAAAACATCACATTCCTTCCTTGCTTCTCTAGTCATAAGACATCCTTGAGTCACTTAGGAGATATGATAAGCAAAAATTAACAACCATAAGTAATCATGCATGCTATTGGAAATGTATTCTTGTCAATTAAAACATCTTACAAAATAGATCTTTGTTCAGTTGAAATCAGTTCAAGTTCGTGATGTTTAGCCTTCTTGCATTGTCATTTGTCATTTGTTGGTTGTTTTGATCCTTGTTGTCTTGCTATGTTTTTGGTCTGAAGTTGAAAACCTTGAAGGAGAGATGCCCCTAGCGAGGCCAGGATTTTTGCCCCTTGTTGTTGATACTACTTTGATATGGATATGTATACTGATCACCAAGCCATGGTGGGATATTATTTGGATAATTGTTTCAGATAAACCAAGGACAGTGACTACACTAAGTATGTCCAAGATTGATAAGCATTTGTGAATTTCTGGTGATGTCTCAGATGGGTGGATATGATATGTACAATATGATTTGTGAAACATGTACTACCATCAATTGATAAAGATAAGGCTAACTAGAATAAAATCCAGCAGTCATACTGATTGACGTCATTGTTATGATTTGGTTGATGATTGATGTATAAAAACTTATTTCTCTTGATGAATTTGGAAAAACTAGGTTGTTGTTTCTTCAACGTGATGTTACGATAAAGGTTCTTTCTTCTCAGAATAAGGTGATTAGTCATGCATGAGTGATCAATGGATTCCTTTGATTGGTTTGGATTCAGTTGATTCTTGTTTTTGAAAATTTCAAATCTTACTTTATCAAAGTGAAGGTTTAGCTGTCCCTTCACGACAAAGCGTGTCAAATGATATGGATAAAAGCTTCCCGATCTGGAAACTGGATTTGACAATTTGAAAGTTTTAAACAAGTGTTTTTGAGATAAAAATCCGTAAGATGGTAAAGGATTCTGTTGATACTGATGATGAGGTCTCCGGATTATGATAAGAGAGACATCTTTTATCGTGCGATTTGTTTAGGATTCTGACAACTTTTGTTTTAGCACAAATTTAGCTCGAGAAATAGTTTTAATGGTTTGTTTGTCACTCTGCTTTGATGAAAAATGATGTTTGATGGATGGATTGATTATCAAGACTTGATGATTGATAAAAATGTCTAGTTTCAAAGAGTGAGTACCCCGTATAAGACCGATCTGTCTAGTTTCGAGTGTACCTATCCCTGTATAAGACATGTTTGATGTTGATGTTGATTTCGAGTAATGAATTGATTAACAAGACATGTGATAAGTTTCATTGCAGACTTTGAGAGTTTTCCTATTGTTGATCTGATTTGATGGATGGTCCATGTGTTCATGCTTTGATTTTTTATTTTATTTTTTTGATTTTTAGTTTTTGGATATTTTGATTTTTTTGATTTTTTGATATTTTGATTTTCTTGAGTTTTGGGATATTTTGATTTTTTTTTTTTTTTTGAGTTTTTTGAGTTTTTTGGATATTTTGATTTTTTTGAGTTTTTGGATATTTTGATTTTTTTTTTTTTTTTTTGGATTAGAAGAAAGATGTATTTGGTTGCCCCAATGTATATCAAGACAAGGAATGGATGAATGAATGACTGAACCATTGAGGTGGAAATAGATTTGTTGTCCATAGTTTTGATCAAGATCAAGGATGAAAAAGGGGATATGGATAGAGATAGGATATAGATAGCACTGGATGATGGAAGCAATGAATAGATAGGATAGATAGATATGAATTAGAGTGAAGCAAGATTGTAGAAAGAATTGGAGGATAGAAGAAATGAATATATAGGATAAGGGATATGGATTAGAGTGAAGCAAGATTGTAGAAATAATTGGAGGATAGAAGAAATGAATATATAGGATAAGGGATATGGATTAGAGGATTTGGGAGATATGGTAGGAAGAATAGAGTAGATGAAATTTGCCCCCAAGCATAGAGGTTTCCATTTGCAAAAAGGTGATATGTAAGATTGTCATAGTATTTAGCACCATCTGAATAAGTGTTCTCAAACTTTTCAAAGATAGAGACCCAACCCACACTTAGAGCCTCTGGAAAATTCAACTGAACATTTCTAGCAACTAGGAAGCAGACTCAAAAGGGAATAAGAATCTCAAACTGGATCAAGGTACTTAGTCTTTGATTACCCATGTGTGTGCAAGTGGGTTTATTCTGGCTCATATGATCATTGTAATCTTCAGAATCCAACATGGCGAGCTACATGAGTTACCTTGACTTCAAAAGAATCCTGGATAGAGCCTCATTGCCAGCGAGCGTCCATAGCCCCGACGAAGTTATCGCTGTAATTTCATAAATATTGCTCCATTGCCAGCCAGGCGTCCATAGCCCCGATGGAGTTACTTGCATGTTCCCATAGCCAATCATTTTGATATTGCATTTCATTGCATTTTGCTTTTCTTGATATTCATTTTCTTGCTCATGCTTTTGATATTTTTTTATTTTTTTTCTCTTTATTTTTCTTGCATTGGCTTGTAAGTGATGAAACTTACATGGGTGTGATAATTACAGTGGCGCTGAAGCAAGATTTTAGATTTTTCACTAGCCATGTCTTCAATTTAAGAGATCACAATGATTTTTAGAGCAATCGATTAAGTGTATGAGATATAGTAATCAAAAGATGTCGGTACCAAGATATGATAAGTGGTTCTTTTCTAGATTGAGTGTGTATCCCAACCAAAAGAAAATGTTAAAGAGGAACAACCTTGGATTCTGAAGCATTTCATGAATAGATATCTAGGAAAAGGACTGAACATGAGATTCGAGCATGGGCAAGTATGTGACAAAACGACACAAATGCCTATTTCACAGATGAAAGATTTTATGTGAAGGATTGAATGAAAGGGATGGAAGGATAGAAAAGAGGTGTTGGATAATAGATAGAATGTTTGAAGATTTGTGCAAGGATAGATAGAAATGTTTTCAGGATGAGTGTTGGTACGTGAGAAGTGATGAAGAGATGGAGGAAAATTGAATTTTGGGACAGAAGGACCCAAAATAGATAGAGGAAATGATAGAAGAAGTTTTGGAATGATAGCGGAGGATATGGAAGGAATATCATGATTTTGCTTAAGAGATGGATGTTGAATGGGACTCTGCTCTTGAGATGAAAGAGGGTCATTGTGGATGGAATACCAAAATTTTAGGGGATCATCATAAGATTCTTGACAGGTGGGATCTTGATAAAAAATGGGATCAGATTGGGAAGTCATGATATTGTGATCTTGATATTGTTGGATGAAAGTCTTTCCTAAAGATAGTTGAAATGTTGATAACCATCTCAAAAGATGTTTTGTTGGATATGGAAATCTTCTCCACTTTATGATTTTTCCTTGTTTGAACTGACTTTTGAGTTTGATTGTTAAATACTTTGCAAGATATTTTAAGATTTGTGACAAGAATACATAGCACACATGAAGACAATGATCATCCTAATGCTAAACATGGAGTGTATGTTCTTTTGAGGATGTGTTCAAATCCTCGATGTTATCACTGGTTTGATTTACAACAAAAGACACATCAGATAGACTCCTTATTCAAAGGTCATTGACAATATCATAGCCCACTAGTCTCGATACTCCGTCAGCTCAAATAGCCTTGTCACCCCCTAGGGGGCGCCTGTTTTTTTGCCTTTTGCCAGAATTTAACTCAAAGTGAATTGCTTCACAATTGAGTAGTTATCTTGGGAGATATATGGTGAGTAATCTTGGGGGCGGATTCTTCCCCACCCTTGCACTATGATATTGCCAATGTTTGGCGACTGACTCGGTTCAAAGTTTCTAATGCTATGGTTTGTAATCAGGCTTCTTGTTCGGCCGTCAGTGATAAACTCCCTCAGGAGGCTTCCCAACCTTTAGAACAAAGGCTTTACGTATCGTAAAGATACTGGGGGAAGGCTAATCGCTGCGCGTAACCGTTGAAAGGGACTTTCGTCACCTTCCACTTTTGATTATAGTGGGTTGGAATACTTGGCTTCAAAGTCGTTCCCCACTTAGGTCGTTCCCTTCACACCGGCCAAAGAATGGCTTTAAGAGTTTTTCAACCCCTCGGGAAGGCAGGCCTGCTAAAGGATTTAAATGCTTGAAGTACAGAAAGCTTAAGAGTGGCTTGGCTTTTTGGTCACCCAGTTATGGGGAGAGCATATACCTTCCACTTTCGAGACAGGCAATCAAGTTGTTCTTTTTAGCCTTCAAGACAATGATTTGCTAACTTCTATTTGGAGATGTTTCTCCAAAAAGCATGGTGTTCCTTTTTAACCTTTCATAGCAAAGTGTGTATTTCCAAAACTTTTGTAAAACAAGCCTAGTCAACAAAAGTAAATCGTGATTTTTGGTCAACAAAATTAAAGTCGATAAGGGAAAGTTTTCCCTCTTTGCCTTGCACAAAATGAAGATGAGGTTCTTTTACTTTGCAAAATGAAGTGGATCCTTTTAAACACCAAATGATGGTGAGGTTCTTTTTAAAACATTTGCCAAAGTAAAGATTGTTGGTTCTTTTTATAGCTTCCAAAATGAAGTGTTTTTCCTCTAATCTTGCAAGAAAACAAATATGAAATTGTTGTTCTTTTTATCTTGCAATAAAGAAAAGATGAAGTTTTATTTTAAAACACCAAAAATGAAGGCATGAAGTTCATTTTATGCATCCAAATGAAATGATGAGGTTTATTTTAACTTGTGCAAAAAAAATGAGAGTGAGTTCTTTTTAACCAACTTTTGTTGAAAGAAAGTAAAAAAAAGAAACTTGAAGCTTCTAAACTAACTCCTTCCCCTGCACAAAAAAGATTAGAACCTGCACATAGTCAGTGATCAAATGTTAGTGTGGGCTTACACAAGCCTAAATTCTGATCTTGGTTACAAATTTTACAATTCTGATCCTGAAATGCCCTGAAATTTGTCTAAGTCTGAATTTTGGAGGATCTTCCAAAAACTAGATTTTGCATTATAACTCCTAGAGGTCTGAAACCCCTCTCAAACATCCTGAAAGTATATATGGAATATAACTTAAAGTATAAGAAACCCCTCTTCTCTTTTCTCTTTCTTATACTTAAATGTTATATTCCATATATATTATGTCTCCCACAAGCCTAATTTTTGACTCTGTCATAAATTTTTGGTTCTGCCAACTCTATGCGCTAAACTATTGCACGGATGCGCTAAGAAAAAGCACCCACGCGCTATTATGTGCCCCCAATGTGCTAAGCTATTTTCCCGATGCGCTATTCTGTTTTTCTCTCATTGATACCTGCAGAAAACTCTTAGAATATGATGCGCTAAAGGATTGACTTCACGCGCTGGATGATAGACTCCATGCGCTAAACAGTGGACTAGATGCGCTAGGCTGTTAACCGGATGCGCTACTCTATTTTTTTTTTTTTGCCACGTTGAGACCTACAGGAAAAACTTAGTGGATGCCATGCGCTAATGTTTTAACTGCACGCGCTAGAGTATGGTCTCCACGTGCTGAACAGTGGATTGGATGCGCTAATCTGTTGGGTCGATGCGCTACTTTGTGTTATGCCCGCGTCGAGACCTACAGGAAAAATTATTAAACAAAATCATGCGCTAAGAAAAGGTCTTCACGCGCTAAAACAGAGAGCCCACGCGCTAAACAGTAGGCTAGAAGTGCTAGATCAATAAGCGGATGCGCCAATGTATGTTTTTGATGCGCTGATTCCTGTTTCCCGTGGACCTGCAAAAGTGATCAATTTGAAAAACCGATTTGTTATTTGGGTTCGAGCCCCACGGTGGGCGCCAGAAATGTATGCGGAAAAAGTGGGCGAATAAAACTTAATATGTGAAAATATGTTCAATACTAGTCCACACACACACACAGGACTTCTTGATGCAAGCTATGGAGTAACGACGTGTTACTGAGCTTCCCAAGGAGTGTCCCATGGTTCTCTATCTCACAATGTCCCTCAAACCAACATTTTTGCTCTCAGATTACTGAGCAAAATGGTTTAGGGATGGCAAATATGAGAACGAGAGATGCTTTTGATTGATTTTAGTATGAGATGTGTTGTAAGCTATGTATGATGCTAAAATGCAATAAACTAACTATAAGATGACAAGGTTAGCAAACAAACTATCCTAGCATACTATATTTAGTCTATGATTGAACTAAAATGATAAAGAAATTATTCTAAACATGCATATTAGTCTAATTCCTGATCTAAAAGAGAGGCTAAATGAGCATATATGAAATGAAAGCTTGAAAGAATTTGAGCATAAGTGTGATGCTTCAAATTTTGAAAGATGATTGTTAAAAATGGAGGATTGAGAGCTCTATTTATAGCACAAATAGGGCAATGGATGGTCAAGATTGAAAGGTTTAATCAAGGGTCAGGTTTGAAAGTTGGGGATCCATGTGCACAATTGGCATCAATAAAATGGTGACAAGTGTCAACATAGGATAGGGTTGAGAAAAGAGGTTGGAGGCATTAAAGGCCTGAGAAGACCTCATGGTTATCTAAAGGCTAAGGGTCAATTCTAAGTTAGGCTTACCCACTGGATTAAGAGTTAATCCAAGGATAAACCTTTGTGCAAATGATTAAGAGATAATCATGGTCAAAGCATTAATGGCCTGATGAGACCCTTGGGTTGGATAGAGGTTGAGTCAAAACAAATGTTTTAACCATGTGGGAAGGTTTGAATTAACCATTAATGGTTATTGGGGACTTTAGGGATTAAGTGGTTGAAGGTTGGAAGCTTTTAATGGTTTTCAAAGACTTTAAGGGTTTTAGTGGTTGAAGGTTGAAAACTTTCAATGGTTATCAAAGACTTTAATGTTTGAGAAGTGACTTCCCTTTGCTTAGGGATGTGACAAAATTTAGAGGAGGGTCAGGTTAATTAGAAGCTCTTAGAAGACTCTAGAAGGGATTAGAAAGGGATTTAGGAAGGCAAGTGGGAGATGTAGGATTTTGCAAGCGGATGGAGGGATAATAGGATTTAATTGAATTAAATGATTTTCATTCAATTTGGTTGCAATTTGGAGGAATTAAATAAATTAGATTTATTCAATTTGGGATAACTATTTAATTAAATTTGAATTTAATTAAAAGTGGATAGGGGGGATTTAATTGAATAAAATGATTTATTCAATAAATGGTATAGTGAATTTTATTTAAATAAATTGAGTAATTTACTTAATAAAATAGAAGAATGTGGATAATTTAATTAAATTGGATTTAATTAAATAGGGAAATGAACATAAAATATTCATTTAGGAATATGGTCATTTTTATACGTCTACACTAACAATGCACAAATTGGAAATATCGTGAATATATTCATCACACAAATTCTTTCTAAATTGGGTAGAATTGATTATGTTTCCTCAAAAGTGTAAAATGACACATATCCATCAATATAACTTGTTAATGAAATTGATACAAATGAGGAGAAAAATAACATAGAGAAATATGACATTATAATGAACCAATTGAGGACAAGAAGTGCCACCTAGTTTTTGTTGATAGAAATATATGTTGGTTTATACTCTTTTCCAAGACAAAATTTCCATCATTTAAATATGATAAAATAAAATAAAAATTATTTTATAAAACCATACCACTTGGATAGGATTATGCTATCATGATTTTGTGTCAAGATCTTAGACTTGTATATTTTAAACGCACCATTCATTTGACCTCTAAATGATCTAATATGGATTTTTAACTATTCTTTATATATTGCAACATCAAAAACTGAAATATTTCATCCTATATCATTACTATTTTCAATACTTTTAATATAATCATTTTTTTTAATTAATTTATATATTCAACTTTGGTTTATAAAAGTTTTATAAATTCTACTTAATTAATCATATGTTGTTAAAATTAGAAAACAAATTTTAATATTGTTTAGCCTCTAATAATCCTAAACTATATGATTTATTTCTCTATAAAAACTACTAATTGAAATAATATCTAAGAATAATTTTATTTTTTCTATTTTACAATATAAATATTAAAGAAAAGAAAATTAATACCAAGTAAAAAGAGGCATAGGTTCACTCCAAGTATACTTTTGATAGATTGGAAAGCAGCTTTCCATGATATGTATACACACATGACTATTCAAATAAACAACATTTCACCATTCACATTCAGAAAAAAATTATATAATTTTTAATGAATAGTACATACAAAAAGAAAGAAAATAAGATTTCAAATTTCGATAAATTGAATATATTAATTTTGAATATTAAAATTAAATTATTTAAATATTTCTTCAGTAATATTTTATTTTCAAATCATAGTTTACCATCACTATGAAAATGAAGATAATCAAATAAAAAATGACGAATCCTAAAATTACGATCAGAAATACATGGCATGATTTTCGAACTATCATTATGAAGTGTTCAGAAATCTGCCATTATTTTCGAACTAGCATTTTTTAATAACGAAAGAATTGAAAATAACAATTTCGAAGAAGTTGTAAGAAGAGAGAGTATACCAAAATCAGATTAAGGCCACCAAACATTGTTGATTTCATATGCGAATGGAATTTGACCCGACTCTCGTTGAATTACATCAAGCAGTTTACCTTCAATGCTTTTCATTATTCTTCCTTCTGCATCGAAAACAACTAATTTCTTCGAACGCTGGTACACCAAAACCCAGCCACAACTATTTTACTATATGTGGATGTGAAGGGATGAAAGTTGGGTGTCCGTTCGCTCTACTATAGCATCATTTATGGCCTCATCTATTCTTGTAGGAAAAAATAGTATGGCAAAGCAAAGTCCCTAACCAGAGGCATTAAACTAGTTGTATATTTGGAAATCAAAAAATTAATCGTTGAATACGACTCAACCAATAGTCTTTTGGTTCCTCAAATTAGAAAATAAATTATGTCTTATAGGAGGCCTAACAATTGCTATTGTGATCGTTAGAGTATCAAGTTTCTCATTGTTATAGAGAAACCAATGAAATTGTAGATAGACTAGGAATGAGGGTATTTCTTCTCAGCTTGTAGATCACATTTTCAACAAAGAGAAAGTGATGTTAACTCTAAAACTGGCTCCATTAATTGCTAATGAAAGAAAGGCACTATTGTAGAGGAAATAAAATTAACTCTATATACTTTCTTCTCTCTAGAGACAAATCTTAAGATCAATGTTTTAAACATCATTATTTGCAAGGGGAGCCCATTCTACCCCATTCTTTTGTATTTTATTAAGTACTATCCTTTCATCTCATCTATGTGTGCCACTTTTGAAGATGTCATCATGCTAGCATCTTTTGATTCTCCCCATTTTAAAGATTTCCAAATTTATCAATGCATGCCAAAGAGGTTGGGATTTCATTTTGCCTATGCAATTCCTATAAATGTGGTGCCAAATGAATATTGTTCTTGTGTGAGTTCATTTTGATATTAAGTATTTAATCTATATCATGACACTTCTTTCCTTACAAATTTCTCTTCACATGTGTTGAAACTATTTTCTACACTAGGTGGATTTATTATATTCTATGCTGTCAACTTTGGTATATGGATTTTTCATAATTTATATCTCCCCAGCATCACTTCAAAGATGTCTTATGTCTATTCTTTGTCTTAGTTTCTTATGTTCTTTGTAGTATTTTGTTCCTAGTTTCATAAATTAATGGAAGAGAAGGTTGTACGAATGAAACAAGATGTGTCACAGATAAAGAGACCTCAGTCATGACAAACGCTTACCTCGAAGGTTGAGACTAGGTCCTACACGTGAAGGACCAATCAAGGACAAATGCTTACCCTCACCATTTCAAGTAGGGCAAGGGATGTCTAGAAGAATGGGAAGCTTAAAGAGATAGGATTTTAAATTCAACAATATGGGTTCCTAACTTAAATTCCTATGCTAGGTATAGTTGAAGATGCAAGAGACACCACGAGAGGCTATGAGGCCTTATAGTACAACTAAGAATGGAGAAATAAATTATATTTAGAAAATAAAACTCAAAAACTATATAAAATAAATTACATTTGAATGTCTCTTCAATGAATATAACATGAATAAAATAGATTACATTGTTTTATTCTAATCAACACTTTCAAACATAATTGTGATGGTATAAAGAGATTTAGATTATATTCCATCCATACATTCTTCGATAGAACAAGTTCCACTGCTATGGTATGTGAATAGCTATACATAGTGCATACTAGATGCATATTGTCTTGCATAAATTATAATTCATACGTGATGAAATAAGATCGAATAGGTCTCTTTCAATTTTTCTAATGTGGTAGAAATTCACTCATGCATATAATGGAAAGATGTAATTTATTCAAAAAATTGGTAGTTCTTTTCTTAAGTATCAAGAAATGTCTAGTTTCTAATGTATTAACATTATTCTATTATTACTATTGTATTGGCACTGTAGGAAAACTGTTTTCATTAACACTATACTATTAAAAAATAGAATTTTATGTTGAAATTCAATAATCTATTAGCAAAAATGAAAGATTATTATGAACGTGTGATGCATGCACATGTAATAGAAAAATACACATAAAAACCATACTCTTTCGAGAAGTTACCATTGGCTAAATTTATCACCTTTTACTCTACCAATTTAATGAAGCCCAAGAAAAATGGAAGACATTAAATTATACTCTACATAAAATACAATTTACATATCAATATCTAAAATTACTATAGAGATAAATTTATGTTGTAAAATTCCTTCCAGATTTCTTTCTAACTATTTATATAAAATGGATTACAACTTTCAATGCCAAGAAAGCACAAATTGGAAATATCAAGATTATATTCATTAAACAAATTCTTTCTAAATTGGGTAGAATTGATGATGTCTCCTCGAAACTATAAAATGACACATATCCATCAATAGAACTTGTTAGTGAAATTGATACAAATGAAGTGACCTAGATAAATATGAAATTATAATGAACCAATTGAAGGCAAGAAGTGCCACCTAGTTCTTGTTGATAGAAATATATGTTGGCTGATACTCTTTTTTAGGAAAAAATGTCCATCATTTTAAAAATGATAAAATGAAGTAATATTTTATAAAACCATTCCTTTTAAACATGATTATGCTATCATGATTTCATGTCAAGATCCTAGACTTGTATATTTTAAACATATCATTCACATGACCTCTAAATGACCTAATATGAAAATTTAACTATTCCTTATATATCGCAAGATCAAAAGTTTAAATATTTCATTCTATCTCATCACTATTTTCAATACATTTGATATAATCACTTTTCTATCTACTTAACTAATCATTATTTATTTCTCTATGAAAACTACTAATTGAAATAATATCTAAGAATAATTTAAGAAAAAATTAGTACCAAAGAAAAAGAGGGATAGGTTCACTCCAAGTGTACTTTTGATAGATTGGAAAGACATCTTTGCATGAAATGTATACAAAAGAATTGAAAATAATAATTAAGAAGATGTAAGAAGAGAGAGTATACCAAAATCAGACTAAGGACACCAAACCTTGTTGATTTCATATGCGAATGGACTTTGCCCCGACTCTCGTTAAATTACTTCGAGCAGTTTACCTTCAATGCTTCTCATCATTCTTCCCTCTGCATCGAAAACAACTAATTTTCTTCGAACGCTGGTACACCAAAACCCACCTATACTATTAATTACTATATGGGGATGTGAAGGGATGATATTTGGGCATCCCTTCGCTCCACGTTTATTTCCACAACTCGCTATTTCTTCATATGGACTCCTCGGAAATGCCTGCAATTCTGACCAGCTGGGCCCTTCACACCCTTCTATATTAAGCTTCCATAGAGACATATCTATTTCGTCCACCTAAACAACTTTCCCATCGTACCCAGTTAACTTCCAGTAGCAATGGTACTCAAATTCAGGTACATCTGTTCTTGTCTCTGGTCGCCTGATAACATCCCAACGATTCTCTGCAACATTGTATGCTATAACATCATATCGGAACTTGGGCCGGCTGGTCTGATCAAGTGGGGTGTAAATAATCCAATAAAAGCTTCCACTAGAATATCGGAACTTGGGCCGGTTGGTCTGATCAAGGGTAAGTACAAATGAAGGATACGACGCTTATATTTATTATGGCCATCGAAAGCTCCTAATTGAAATGCAGGGGACAAACAAAGAGGGACACTTAATTGACTCTGCTGTAATTCTGTCCTCCATGATTTACAAACAACCATGAACTTTCTCATGATTAGAGTAGGCAGGTGAGATAAAACCCACATTATTAATTCTTCTGGTAGCTTACTCCATACATGGACATCCATCTCTGAGGTTTCTTCCACTGGAGGTTTTCTCTCCAATTCTGATATTAACCCCAAATTTAAATCTTCTTCTAAAGTCCGAATTGGATAGCCTCTAACACATCCATAAGCTATGAATGGAAGATAAGTAAGAATAGAAGATATTAAATTTGCGTAGAAGGGAATAGCTTAATTGGATTCCGGCCACTCTATCTTCTCATTCGGACGTATAAAAAGCAGACATATAACCTGACTAGGAGGGACAGATAGCCATGAATGGAAAATATGTACTTATAATACTGGTGCCTTATATTTGAAGAACTGAAGTAGCATATTGCGGTCGCTGCACCTTTACTTGAGAGTTTTGTAAAATAATATAGAGGCGATATTACTTATGTTGGAAGAGCAGGTACACTAGAGATTTTGGATATATTGCATTGTTGTTAATGAAGAGGTAACAATATACGTTGCAATAAAGTTGAATTCTGTCCTTGGTGATTGTCTCGAAACTTTTGTGGTTTTCTGTTTGACAGGGTGTGGCTGTATTTTAGTTTTCTATCATGTTTTGATCGGTATGAGCTTTTCGCTCCAATCGGCCCTAGGTAGCGAAAACTGGCATTGAATTTATTGATAGCCTTGGTTTGAATTGTTCTCAAATTTTGTTATATTTTATAGCTGAAATTTAAGTGATATTGTTCTTTTCATTTGATTTGCGAAGAGAGAACATTTTGTTTGTTTGTTAACTAAAAACATAACGATTCTTTATAGGCAATGGACCTATAAGTGAAAAAGTTGAGATTCTCTAATTTAAAAAATAGGGTTATTATTGCATTCTATATATATATAAGTTTGATGTTGATTATAGTTTAGTATTTAATTCTTAAGTGAAGCCTGGTATCTTATCTAAAGGTAGGTGGATTTAAGCTGAAAATGTAACTTGATAATGATTGGTATAGTTGGGTATCTTCCTTGAATTACTCTTAGTACACAAGTGCAAGCGTACATAGATTTGCTAAAATGGATGCACCTTGAGCACTTTTCTTAGATGAAAGCTTGGCATTTTAGTAAAATGATAGCTATAGATGTTTTAAACCTCACAAGTCACTCTCAAATATGTAACATCTCTAACTTACATTTTTCTTTAGGGTTTAGCAAGATCATCAAACCCATTGATGAAATTAGTTTCTCATTCATGATTAAGTGATTACTTTCCTTTTATCCTCTATAATAAATTTAAGGATTGTCTCTCATCTACCGTCTCCTAAAGTGTTGGGACATGAATCAAGCATTGCAAATAGCCTAGTTTCTTGTTAGTCTCAACTAATAATGGTTGGTAAACCATGGTATAGAGAGGAATAGATTGGAATAGTATGGGAAGGGGTTTATTGAGAATCTTTTCAAAGGTGGGGTAATCGTGGTGACCAGCATTAACTTAACCAAGTCATCATCAAAATAATTTTATTAAGTAAATTATAATAATAAATTATAAAATAGTTTTATATGAGAATTGAAAAATAATAATTTGTTGCGATGAACATTGATTTTATAATAGTAGTAATTAAAGAAAAACATTTACTAAAAAAATTAATATTAAATGGCAGTTTTCATATGTTGACTAATAATAGCACTCTAGCATCATAAAATCGTGACCCTTGCAATTTTAATCGCATTTTAGGCCCTCACCCTAGCAACTGCATTTCCCTAAATAATCGGGACCCCTTTCTACTTCATTCTTCCAAATCTTCTCCTGTTCCGGCCCCTACGTCACCTTGAGACCCTATCTAGGCCCTAAAATAGGGTAGGACAGGGGCGCCGATGCCCCTGTCCTCCCTCTTAGGGTGGCCCTAAGATGGATCCATCTGACCCTTGGACCTAATTTTCTTCTTAGGAACATAAATCCTCTGATGTCGGGCTTCAATGAGATGAAATTAATTCTCCTAGGTAGGTATAAAAGGGGATCTAGTCCTCTCATTTGCATAAGAAAAGTTTGTCATAAGCAAGGACAAGTGAAAATATACATCATCAAGCATTCAAGTGTTCAAGTTTTCAAACATCTCCTTCTTCATGTGTCTTATTCATCCATCCATTGAAGCAAAATTAGAACATTTATTTGCAAGCATATGTGTGTGTTAGAGTTTTGTCATGTTACATGCCATTTCATGCAACACTTGTGATTACATTCAAGAAGCAAAGAAATCATCATCAACAAATCGTAGATCTACAAGGTATACATTTCCATCATTTACATTTAAGCATTTGCAATTACTTTCTTTCAAGGTTGATTCCTCAATCAAGGTTTGACTAAGGCAAACCGCTATCCACAACCCTTCTTCCCTCTTTTATGTGTGTAGGTTGTAGGTGTGCAACTGTAATTGTAGGTTTGGGCTTCATTTGCAGAGATGGAAAAACCCTTTTCGTTTCACGGATTTTTCGGAGGAACGTGTGCACTTTCAACACGGTCCCGATGACTTTTCTCCAAATTTGCAAGGCAGATCCATATCAATCTAAATATCTTAGATCCGGAGTTATAGCATGATCTCGAACTGGTAGCTCTTCATTTCACCCATTTTATCTCTCTTTTCTGCATAGTCAACAAGTCAACTCTCCTACTTACAAAAGAGGGTAAATTGTATTGCACCCTTGCAATTCACTTAGTATTCAGATCCTTATTCACTCTTGGGTTTGGATCTAGTGAATTCAACCCCTCTTTTCAATGTAAAGTATCTCACAATTGAAAATCATTGTAGTGATTTCCTTTTTCTCTCCTAGGTGTGGAATCACTAGGGTTCAATTTTCCACTTTAGATTTTGGTGAACTCGACGTCCTTCATCTTAATTCTGATTTCTTATTTGTTAGATCTGAATAATTGCAATTTGAACTTTAAAATTTCAATTCCAAGTTTGATCTTTTTGCAAAATTTAGAGGTTAATTGCATAAAAACCCTTATTTTTCATTTTGAGGAAATTAAGCTTGTGAAGTTTAGCATTTTGGTTGCTTGTTTTAGATCTGATTTCTATTTCAAAATTGCAATTCAAATCTGTCTTTTCATTCTGAAAATTAAGTGGTTAAACAGTAAAACCTTAATTTTTAAGAATTTCCTATTTCGACCTTTGACTGCTAATTTGACCTATCTAGACATCTCCAAATCAGATGTTTTTTGGATTCTAAAATAAAATAGTAATTTCTATCATCCCTAAAAAATTCAAAAAGTTTGGTCAGATCGTGTTGAACTTGCACATGGTCCCTAGCTTTTTTCCCAAAATTTTGGGACTCATAATTGACTGTATTTTTATGCTTAAATCTAGGAAATTGGTTGATTTTATCAATTTTTGAACCTCCTAAGGTCAAAAACAAATTCAAAATTGAATGTTTGATTTTCTTGCAATTTACAAAAAATTTAGATTTGAAATTCAATTTGTGCAAAACTTGGATCCTACTTCAATTTTCAGATTTATCATTGTTGTCAAACTTGTCTTCTCCCTTGAAATTCAAAATTTCAAAATTCAGTGGTCAGGTCCTAAAACCCTAATTTTCAAATTTAATTAGATTTTGTGCAAATTTCAATCAACCTCAACCAATTTCAGTCTTCTAAATATTATTTATGGTGGCCTTATTCATTAGGTTTGACCTTTTTCAAAACCATAGTAGGGTTCCATTTCAACATTCAAACCTTAATTTCACCTATCTAGAGATCATAAAATCAATCATTTTTTGGGGGTTAGCTCTCAAATCATTGTAGCTTTCATCCCTGAAAATTTCCAAAAAAGTTGGGAGGACTGTGTGCACTTTCAACACGGTCCTTATCTTTTTTACCAAAATTTTTGGGGATTGTTATGATTGTGTTCATTTACTTAAATCCATAAAATTGGGTGATTTTGTCAAATTTTGAGCCTTGAAAATTTCCAAAAAAGTTGGGAGGACCGTGTGCACTTTCAACACGGTCACTGGCTTTTCTCTCGAATATTTTGGGAGACTGTTATAACTATATTCATTTGCTTAAATCTAGAAAATTGGCTTATTTTGTCAAATTTTGAGCCCTGAGAGTTTCCAAAGAGGTTGGGAGGACTGTGTGCACTTTCAACACGATCCCTGGCTTTTTTCTTAAAATTTCAAAAGATTGTTATGACTATATTCATTTTCTTAAATCTAGAAAATTGGCTGATTCTTTCAAATTTTGATCCCCCTAAAATAAAAAACAATCTCCGCTTTCAACAATTCAATTTTCCAGATATAGTTTAAAATTAAGCGGTTAATTAAGAACAACCCTAATTTTAAATTTCAAATTTTTAATTCAACAACTTTCAATTTTTAAAATTACGAGGTTTTTCAATAGGCCCTAATTTTAATCTCGTTTGGATAATTTTAAATTTTAAATTAAGAGGTTATTTTTTTACATAATCCTAATTTTTTAATTTTAATTTCCTACGAGGTTTCATTATTATTCTTTCAATCAATTTGTTCATTTAATTGAATAATCATTTTTCCTAGAATTTTGAATTATTCAATTATTTTGCAAGTTTCAAGTTTCAAATTCAAATTTCAAAATTCCAATTTTAAATTTGCATTTCAAATTCCATTTTCCCTCCTTTATTCAATTTTCTATGCATGTATGGGGTGAAAATTATTATGGTTAAATGACATATTAGTTTCTTTTTTTTATCATAAGTGCATATGGAGTTCTTATCTTATTTTTCTAATTCAATTTCAAATTACATTAAAGATTTTCATGACGTTCCCTTTCACGCATATGATGATAATTTAGTTCTCCCTTTTATTCATACCTATGATTTACCTTCTCCCAAAATTGATCTCATTAATGAGGGCACATCCAGTGCAAAAAGGGAATATGGACACTTCTTTCAAAGATCTCCCTCCTAAAGATGAAACTTCAGAGAATTGTCTTCCTTCTCCTAAAAAGTACCTCCCTCATAAGGATTATTTGGTGCAAGAGGATGATATTATGGCTACTTATCCTAGTGATACCATACCTTATTTTCATGATCTTCCCTCTAAAGATGAAGCATTAATTACATATGGTAGTCCTTTTCCTAATGAGTTTCTTGAACATAAAGATACCTTAGAACAAGAGGATGATATTATTTCTCATCATAATGCTCTCTCTCCCAAAAATCAAGAGCCTAATAAAAATCAAATCAATTCCATTCATGTTCCTAAGAAACCAAAAAATCTTCCTGATTATCATGTCGTGCCTTACACAAATACTAATGAGGTAGTTGATGAGAACATAAGTGAAGCATCATATGCTTTCTTAGTTCCTACAATCATCTCTTCAATTCAATCAAATACACCATCTCCTACCAAAGAAGTTCCTAAAGAAGAACTCTTAGAGGATGATTAGGGGTCCTTATATTTCACTCCTACCTTTTCTAGAAAGTCTAAGATGCATGAATTTCATATTCCAAATTTTTCTCTTAACACAAATCTTGAAATTGATTGGACCTCTTTAAACTTAAATCTCATTCCCCCTAAGAGTGAACTCTCTTTTGAACATACACATGGATGCAATGGACAAATGCTTGAATGTAAGCTGCAACGTCATGAGAAATTACACTTTCCTTTGTCAACATCTTCTTCTTCATTGTCTTATAAATCCACACCTTCTCATTCTAATTTTGAGTTAGAACAAGAAAATGTGTTGACTAATCTTCTAAATTCCAACTTAATATTTTCTCGTTTTCCTAAACAACAAAGAAAACATACACAATATTCTCAAACTTCTTCTTTTTGTAAATATCATCAAACCCATGGCCATTCTACTAATGAGTGTCAAGATTTGAAAACACAAATACAACATTACATCGATTCAGGCATGTTAAAAATAACATCTAACAATGAATGACATATTCATCATGATCATTTAAAATAACATTCAAGTACCTATTATGTTGGTCCTCACTATGTAACATACTTAGCCTACCTATTGGGGGCTCCTTGTCATTCATGGTGGTATAATTTTAGGTGCAATCATACTTAGTGAGAAATGTAATAGTTTATTTATTTTTTCTTCTATGCTTGGAGGGCAAGAATATTCCTTTTTCTCTTTCTAAGGTTTGACTATTTTTTTTATGGAGTACATTATTCATAAACTTGATGTCCTTTCTTGCATGGAGTATTCTTTCATGTGAGCACATGTCTATTCCATGAGTGGGATCTTATCCTTTCTTGAAACAGTATGTCCATTATGACCAATCTCTCCTCAGAGAAATTTTGTGAATCTTCTTCTTTCTCTCTCTTTGCAAACTACCTCTTCTATTGTGTTATTCATAACTTGATGTCCTTTCTTGAATGGAGTTATCCTTCATGTGAGCGCATGTATGTTCCTTGGTTAGGATGTATTCCTTGCTTGAAATGGTACATCTCTTATGAGTAGTCTCTCTCTAGAAGTTGTGTAATTATTCTCATTGTCCTACACTTGGGGGGCAATGATCTCTCTCTCTCTCTCTCTCTCTCTCTCTAAGGATCCACTCTTTCCTATGTTGTGGATGGTGTGAGTTTTATTACTTGACGTCATTCCTTGTGTAGAATTATTGTCGTTCACTCAAGGGTTCTCTCTTATACAAGAGGTGTAAGTCCTTGACTACAACCTCTTTCACACTTGGTAATGTACATATATAATAAATTCACCCATCCTCATTGGGTTAAAAGTGAGTCATCCTTCATCAAGAATCCCTTTCACCTAGCAATAGGAGGAAGGATTGAATTCTTGTCCTCTTTCGCGCTTCATTCTAGAAGATGTTATATTTGTCTAAGACAACTCCTCTTGGAGGTAGATGTCTTTTGAGAAAAGATCTCTTCTCCTCCAAGGATCTCCTTTACAATTATAGCAAGATACCTCTTTTTCAACTATCTTATCCTTGCTTGAAGAGTATTCCCTCTCTTGCTTGGATTTATGACATTGTTGCATGATGGATATATTTTTTGTATTGAAGGTAGGTATCCTTGTTCTACTTTCCTTAAGATATCAACATTAAACTATGTTGACATCTTAAAGGGGGGGGGGCACCCACATTGCTCCTTTTATATTATACTTCCCTCGTGCATTGTATCCCTTATACAGTGGGTCATTCTCGAAACTAGAGCACAACCTCTTAGAGCGATATGTCATCACTTTTATTTTATAAAGTGGATCATTCTTGCATCTAGAGCACAACCTCTTAGAGAGAGATCTCGTCACTTTTATTTTATATAGTGGGTCATTCTCAAAACTGGAGCACAACCTCTTAGAGTGAGATGTCGCCACTTTTCTTTTATACAGTGGGTCATTCCCGGAACCAAAGCACAACCTCTTAGAGAAAGATGTTGCCACTTTTTCTCTTATATAGTGGGTCATTCTCAGAACCAGAGGGCAGCCTCTTAGAGTGAGATGTTGCCACTTTCTTGACATTTGTACTATACATCTTATACATGTTGTAGCATACTCAGGCATAGACTCCTATGAGGTGCTTTGAACCTCACTTACACACATGTGCATGAGGTTGAATGGAACTAACGACGTTCTCACCTTCCTCCCTTACATGGATCACCTAGACAAACTCTATGGGCTAGTTTTCCATGTCCTTTTTCTCCATGGATCACCTAATTCTAGGGGCGAGATGTCCATGGTTTCCCCTTGTTTTCCTTTCTTCTCATGGATACGAAACTATGTATTCATGTTCTCTCTCTCCTTATTGTCATGAACTCATAGGTTCACTATTGATGGTTCATGGATGATGTTCGCTTTTCTCTTTTATGTTATTATTGGTGTTTATGTGATGGCATTTTTCTTTGTGTTTCAATTAGTTGTTTGAGACATTTGTATCGAGGTCTCTACAACTAGTTGATGTGTGGTCTTGTGTTTTATTTTGTCACATATCTTTTGTGCTTTGCCTTATTTTGTTTGTCTTGTTCTTTTTGTTTTGTGTGCTCTTGCATATGTTTGAGTAAGTTAAGATCCTAACATTGGGGGATTTTTGTTCCTAAAATTAAGTGACATGTTATACTCCTTGTAATCTTTCTTCATATCTCTCATCTTTATCTCTCTCTTTCTTCTACTTTATCGGAAGTATTGGCATAAGCCATACTCCCGCTAAAGTGTAGGCTAAATGTAGCATCATAAAATTATGACCCTTACAATTTTGATCACGTTTTAGGCCCTCACCCTAGCGACCGCATTTTCCTACTTAATTGGGATCCCTTTCCGCATCATTCTTCCAAATCTTCTCTTGTTCTAGGCCCCTGAATCACCGTGAGACCCTATCGAGGCCCCAAAATAGGCCAGGACAGGGGTGTGGTGCCCCTATCCCCCTTGGATAGGGGTGTGGTGCCCTTGTTCTCCCTCTTAGATTGGCCCTAAGATGGGTCCATCTGACCCTTGGACCTAATTTTCTTGTCGGGGACTTAAATCCTCTAATGTCAACATTCATTGAGATGAAATTAATTCTCCTAGGTAGGTATAAAAGGGGATCTAGTCTTCTCATTTGCATAAGGAAAGTTGATCATAAGAAAGCATAGGCGAAAATATACATCATCAAGTGTTCAAGTGTTCAAGTCTTCAAACATCTCCATCTTCATGTGTCTTCTTCATTCATCCATTGGAGCAACATTACAACATTCATTTGCAATCATATGTGTGCGTTAGGGGTTTGTCATATTACATGCCATTTCATGCAATAGTTTTTATTACATTCAAGAAGCAAAGAAATCATCATCGACAAATTGTAAATCTACAATGTATATATTTCCATCATTTACATTTAAGCATTTGCAATTAATTTATTTTAAGGTTGATTCCTCAACCGAGGTTTGACTGAGGCAAACCCCTATCCACAACCCTTATTCCCTTCTTTTCTATGTGTAGGTTGAAGGTACACAACTGTAATTGCAAGTTTGGGCTTCATTTGCAGAGATGGAAAAACCCTTTTCGTTTCACAGTTTTTTGGAGGATCGTGTGCACTTTTAACATGGTCCCAATGAATTTTCTCCAACTTTGTAGGGCAGATCTGTATCAGTCTAAATATCTTAGATCCGAAGTTACAACATGATCCCGAACCGGTAGCTCCTCATTTCACCCATTTTATCTCTCTTTTCTGCATAGTCGACAAGTCAACCCTCCTATTTACAAAAGAGGGTAAATTTCATTGCACCCTTGCAATTCAATTAGTATTCAATTCGTTATTCATGCTAGGGTTTGGATCTAGTGAATTGAATCCTTGTTTTGAATGTAAAGTATCTCCCGAGTGAAAATCATCCTAGTGATTTCCTTTCTCCCTCCTAGGTGGGGAATCACTAGGGTTCAATTTTCTACTTTACAAGTACCAAAATGGTTTGAACTAAGCATGAGTAATTGAGTACCTAATGTATGAATAGATTAATAATTTGAATTTAATTTTTTATTATATTTAAATTAAAAGATATTAATTTTCCACTACCTTTGATGTAGTAGATCTCAAATGAGGTTAACTTAAATAGTACATAATTTTTAAAACTTAAGTCATTTGAACTAACACATAAGTGATTAAGGATTGTAACTCATTTCTTATAACTATTGAGAAAATGGTCAATAGATAGAAATTTGTGGTGGCTATGTATACAATATGACCCATAAATAGGAGGAAGGCTCCTCTATACTTCTAGTAAATTAATATTCAACAATACTTGAACTCTCATAAAAAATAAGCTAGATTCACCCGATATCAAATAATTATAGTTTTTACACTAAAAATGGTAACTATAAATAAATGTAATATGTAGATCTTTCCTAACATAAATAGAACTAAGTATACTCACTTTTCTTTGGAGTAAATATAACATAGTGTTCAAAACACTTAGTGTCTAGAGATAGTTACATTACAATACATTGAAATGTCACTTGGTGTTCCATTCAGAAATGCAATTATCATGAATATTGATTAGAACTACTATATAATGAGAGAATTTTCCGTCTACTTATCTATGAGAAGATAAGTGTATTTAAGAAAATGTGTAGGTTTGAAACCAAAATGTAGTATGGAGACAAAAGTAACAAATGAAATGATGCTTTACCATTGAAAAAGAGTTTTTGAAAAAACATGGCCTCCAAAATATGACCTAATTATATCCTTAGCTTATCAATACGATGTGAGTTATTTAAAGTCAACTCCTAAGACTATAATTTCTCTTCTTTAATTTTTTCGTATTCATAGAGGTATCTTCAATAGGATTAATCACTACTAATGATAAGAAAATTGAAATTATCGCAATAATATCCAATGTATACTTACCCCAAAGTCTTTTACCAAGAAAAATATTAATTTGTTCCACATTAAACCTCTATTAGGATGATAAAGACATCATTACATAGATCCAACATATAACTATAAAAAATATGACTCCTAAAGATGAGAGTGATTATGGCTCACTAAAGATGAGAGTGATTATGGCTCACCAAAGATGTTTCCCTATATGAATCATTGAATTATGAGGTGCATAAAACTATGAAAATAATTAAAAATTACTAGTGAAATACTTTTTTATTTTAATTGTATTGATTATCATAAATTTATGTAATTAATGTTTTTGTTAGTGGCTAACCAAAATAAAAATTATATTGAAATAACAATAAATATCATATATTGATAGCAGTTTCTATATTTGATTGTGTGAGAATTTTTATACATCAACATTTCAAATCACAACTCCTTGAACACTCTTGCATCCTAATGATGAATCACAAAGTGTGATTCGAAATGTTAATGGTTAAAAATTGTCACACAATCAAATCCAGAAACTACTATCAAAATTTGAATGGACTGTGGAAATCTTATAGCTTTAATATATATCATATCAAATAACTAAAATCAGTTAATTCTCAAAAATATAAAAATTCATATGCAACAAAGAGACCACTTTGAAAAAATCCTACAAAAATTTATATTTTATGATAGTTATAAATTCCCTACTACAATCATAATTGAAAATAAATAGAGGAAACCTAGAGATAGATAGCCTAGACTATTTCTTCACTTAGAACCTCCTTTACAGATATAAAAATGGTGAAGAAGATATTTAGTCACAAAAGGTAATTACAAAATTATTATCTCTTTCTAGTTTACAAAAGATACTCTTGTAGAAGATGAAAATGAATATCTATGAAGGATAATAAAAAAACCTCCATGATTTAGATCTTAGCCCTATTAGGATCTTTTTCATTGCAATTTATCTTTTGTTGTTAGATGATTTATATTGCTTCAAAATACTTTATTCTGATTTCCTAGTCACATTTCTTGTTGAACTTGACATGAACTAACTAATTTTCTTCCTTTTGAGTTTTTTTGAGGTGTTTATAGGTTGAATTTGAAGAAAATAGACCTTTTCCAAGACTGATCCAGCCCTTTTGCGCCTGTGCTTCAAATTTTTATGCTTGTGCTTGAATTTATTAGGCCTATGCTTGAAGTTCTTGCACCTGTGCAAGGATTTATCAATTATTGCAATCAATGAATTTGTGGTTTTTTTTAAAATTTTTTTAATTTTTCTATTTTTTAAGTTTTTGAGATTTGCAGGGTTAAGATAGGGTTTCTAATTGATCCAAATGGCATAAAATGAATTCATTTAGCATTAGTTAGGGTTTGGTACTGAATGAAAAACAACCATACACACATCTTTGTTTATGCAAATAAGGGTTAAAAAGAACAAAAATATTTGAAATTTGGCTTTAAAATGAACACAAACTTGGCAATTTGCTTCAATTTTGTCATTCTTTCTCTAATTAGGGTTAGTTAATCCTGGATGAACTCACACATCCTAATTGTAGGATTTTGCCAAGATCAAGGGCACAATGAAAAGCATAAAAGAGAGACAATAGAATGACAAGAACAAACTGTATTCTCATCAATATGTAAATGATCAACTGGGTTAACCAATACAATGAATATAGGCCTGCTTATATAGGCAAGGCCATATGGATGTATGAGCACACAATTATGACATGTGGCTCAATGAGAAACAAGGGTAGGTAAGAAATACTAGGGGTAGGTAGGAGAAATAATATAATATTCCACAAGAGGTGGATGACCCACCGAATGTGGAGTGTAACAGCAAAATAAGACCACAAAAGGTGGAATTTCTCCTACAAGCTCTATCCCTATGTGCACACTTCCCTAAGTGTCTCAAATCCAAACTACGAAGAGATGCATTATTCTAAGTTAACTTAAGTAAAGTGTAATAATATCCAAAATGAATATTTATTTACACCAACACCCCCCCTTAAGTGCAACTTAGGGGAATGAAGACTCAAGTTAACAATGCAAGATGGGTCCCGACTACTAGGCCATGATAGGTACCCATGTACAATATGCAAATGCAAGCAAAACCATGCAATGCAATCTCTCACAAATGGAGAAAGGGAGAAAACCCAGTGGGAAAAAACTCCCCCACAAAAGAGAGATGAATGTACAAAAGACACTCAAAGAAGAAGGACAAAACCTCAAAGAGGAAAAAGTCCCCCCCATAAGAGAGGAAGGAGAAGTCAGCTAACCCCCCCTAATGACACATCCTGCACCCCCAAGAGAGCTCACAACTGATGGAACTTACTCTCGGTGAAAGGTTTGGTGAATATGTCAGCAACCTGCTCTGCTGTAGGACAATAGTGCAAATCAATAACCTGCTCCTGGATGAGCTCTTAGATATAGTGCATATGAATCTCGATGTGTTTGTTCCACTAGTGCTGGACCGGGTTCTTTGAGATTGCAATAACACTCTGATTGTCATAATGTAGAACTGTTGGCTGTGGAGTGGTGAATCCAAACTCCGTGAGAATCTGCTGGAGCCAAATGGTCTCAGTCACTGCATTAATAGTGCCTCGATACTCAGCCTCAGTTGAAGAGAGAGAAATAGCATGTTGCTTCTTGCTCTGCCAACAAATGGGGCCCGAACCAAGGTGAAAACTATAACCAAAAGTAGACTTACGATCATCAAGATCGCCAACCTAATCGGAGTCTATGTAACCAACCAAGCAAAGTCCTATGCCTGGTGCATAGTGAATCCCATAGTGATGTGTACCCTGGATGTAATGAAGGATGCATTTGGTGGCTTTGAAATGAAGCTCATGTGGTTCCTGTATGAATCAGGAAACCATGCCAACTGCAAATGAAATATCAGGGCGTGTATGGGTCAAGTAGATGAGACTACCCACAAGCTGACGATACAAAGTGGCATCAACTAGTGGAGAAGAACACTGAGCCTCAACCTTGACTCCTGAAAGAAAGGGAGTTGGAGTAGGCTTACAATTAGCCATATGAAAGCATGCAAGTAGATCAACAGCATACTTGGGCTGCGATAGTGTAATCCCGGAAGGTGACTATGAAATCTCTATCCTAAGAAAGTAGTGCAAAAGACCCAAGTCAGTCATAGAAAATCTATCATGCAAAGCAGATTTGACCCTACTAATGATGGATGTAGTACTCCCTGTAATGATCAAGTCATCAACATAGAGCACAAGTATTAAGTGAGAGTCATCCTGTCGCAAAATTTAGACATTCAGATCGAAATGACACCTAGTGAAACCTGTGGAGAGAAGAAAGGAATCCATCTTGGTGTACCAAGCCATGGGGGCCTGCTTAAGGCCATAGAGAGATTTCCTTAGTTTGCAAACCAAGGAAGTATCCTGGATGAAACCCTGTGGCTGCTCCATATAAATCTCTTCATCAAGATCACCATGAAGAAAATCACTCTTCACATCCATCTGATGTACAGTCCAACCATTAACTGCAGCAATAGCAAGTGTCCAACGAATGGAGTTCATCTTGGCTATGGGTGCAAAGGTCTCAGTATAGTCAACACCTGCAACCTGAGAGAAACCTTTCACAACAAGCCGAGCCTTATACTTATCCACACTACCATCTGCTGCAAACTTGGTCTGACAGATCCACTTACATTGAACCATCTTTCTCCCCTTAGGAAGATGGACTAAATCCCATGTGTTGTTCCTCATCAAGAAACTATACTCTTCCTCCATAGCTTGGTCCCACTCAGGAACCCCTGATGCTTCCCTAAATGTTTGTGGATTGGAAGCGGTAGCAATGATTGCATTTGGAAGATCCTGATGTTGTGATCGAGTTCTCCATGTATCTGAAGGATCCCCAACAAGAGAACCCACGGACTCAAGTGTCTGTCGAGCCCAATGAGGTGGAGGTGGAGGTGGAGAATGAGGCTCCTCAACTGCAAGTGGATCTTGCGGAGGTGTAACCCTGCGAGTCGGAGTTGTAGGAGTCTCATCATCTAAATCACTAACATCACTATCCACAATGGAAGAAGGTGGAGGAGGTAGAGAGGCTAAGCTAGGAGAGATTTCCTCAAAGTGAATACTCCTCTCAATGAACACCTCATGTGTCTCTAGATCCATCAATCTGTATGCCTTAACACCCTCAGGATATCCAACAAATATGCAAGGCCGACTCTGAGGTTCCAATGCCTTGCGTTTCTGCGGAGGTATGCGAGCCCATGCTGGACACCCAAAGACTCTGAAATGTCTCACAATTGGTTTCCTACCAGCCCAAGCTTCAAAAGGAGTAATACCTTGCAAAGCTTTGTGAGGAACCTGATTCTGGATGTGTGTGGCACAACTGATAGCCTCTGCCCAAAAGGCGAGATCAAGATAACATGCATGTATCATATAGCTAGCCATTTCTTTGAGAGTTCTATTCTTGCATTTTGCAACCCCGTTATGTTGTGGAGTGTATGCGATAGAATGCTGAAGATCAATCCCCTCAAATGTACAAAAATCCTCAAGTCTTTTGTTCACATATTCCCTTCCATTATCTATGCGAAGAAACTTGACCACTTTCCCTGATTGCTTCTCCACACAAGTCTTGAAGTCCTGAAATCTATCAAATACTTCACTCTTATGAATAAGAAAGTAGACCCAAGTGAAGCAAGAGTAGTCATCAATGAAGGTGAGGACATAGCAAGCCTTACTAAATGAAGGTGTTGGAAATGGACCTGCTACATCACTGTGAACAAGTTGAAGAACTTCCAAAGCTCTCCAAGCTTTCCCCTTATCAAACTTCTCCTCGAGATGCTTGCCCATGGAACAACCTGAACATACACCCTCTGAAAAACTGATTCGTGGTAGACCTATGACCATGTCTTTAGTGCTGAGCTGCTGAAGATAGTGGTAGTTGAGGTGACCAAACCGCTCATGCCATAGCTTGCTTTTTAAATTTGAATGAGTAAGCAAGGCCCTAGAAGGTGAAATTGGCACAAAGTGGGAGAATGAATAAAGCCTTGAGTTGTCATTTACTTGTCCCACTCCTACCAAGGCATCATCATCAAGTTCCTTTACCACAACTGAATCTGGTGTAAACTCAACCTTTTTCCCATTCCCATAGTGAGTGATTTGGTAGATGGAGAGAAGGTTAGTAGACAAGTTAGGAACATAGAGAACATTCTCAAATGTTCCATCATCCATGTCAATTGAACCTTTCCCTTCAACCTCTACTTGTGTATCATCACCTATGTAAATGTGAGGTACCTTAGATGGCTCCAATGAAGAAAACTGCTCCTTTGTAGAACCCATTTGATATGAGGCACCCAAGTCAAGTGTCCATTGTTGTGAAGAACCTATTGTAGCCACAAATGCTTGCCCTTTTCCCTTAGACTGTGAGGAAGAGGAAGGAGATGAGTCATTCTTTGTGTAGGCAGATGGCAAGTTGATGTTTTTTTTTTCTTAAGAAGATTAGTTAACTCATCAACTTGCTTTGCGTGGCATCGATGCTCATCATGACCATACTTCTTGCAATATGCACAAGTTGGTTTATCCTTCTTAGGTGGTGTCCCCTTCTTGGAAGAGGATGAAAAATAGCCTTGTGATGGAGAGGATGATTGTCCTTTTTCCTGGCGTGGCTTAGACTTGGAGTGCTTCTTCTTCTTGTTGGAATCTTTGGCTTGACTTCCTTGATTCCCTTGATTAGCCACCAAAGCCTTGGACTTTGAAGACTTGAGAAGCCATGTTCAACAACTTAGGTTGTTCCAATATTAACATTTCTGTGAAAGCATCAAATGAAGGCATACCATAGGAACTCCCCACTATCAAACGATGAGTTTGGAAGCTAGACACAAATGCTGCATATTCTAGTGCAAGCTTGTCCAACAAGTTGAATATCAACTGAGCATCCTTTTTGTCAATTCCACAATCCTTAAGCTTTGCTCTTAGCTCATTTGCTTTGGTGACATAATCTTGGATTGTATCAAAACTCTTGGGATCCAAGTTGGTGAGCTCATTGTCAATCTTATAACCTCTAATTTCATCAACTTGACCATACAACTTCTGAAACATATCCCAAACCTCTTTGATTGTTTTACACTTCTCAATGTGAAAAATGAGGTCATCTGATACATACTTGCACAAAGTTCTGAGAGCCATGCAATTCTTAGTGATCCATTCTAATTGAGCATTAGGATCAGCCTTAGGATCAGGTGGTGCTGTTATTGTTCCATCTATGTAATGTGTGAGACCCTTTTCCATTAATTTATTCCAAACTTTAATTTTCCATGATGCATAATTATGTGGAGTTAAAGGTGGAAAGTTATGAGGACTCATTGCAACAAAAATGGAAAGAGCACAAAGAGAGGCACAATCACACAAGACACCCCCCCAAATTCACTCAATCAAAGAACCCCCCCCCCCAAAAAAGTGATGATTTGGCACTTTATAATTAGTGCGTATATAATGGGCCGCTTGCAAAAAATGACAAAGTGCACTTCTGATTACAATTTTACAACTGCCTCAATAAGGCCAAAAGAGACTCAAACTGATAATGCAAGAGATCTAACTAAGATCCAAGAAATTTACAAGTACCTAATAGGCAAAATAAGACCAATATCTGAAAGTACAATTTCCACTCAAAATCTCTAAAATTTGATCATAGATTATGAAAGTAGATGAAAAAACATGCACTTAAAAAAAATGGCACCTGAAAAGGAGGTCATATGAGCTCAAACAAGGCCTTTGAAGTTACAAAATTGAGGATTGGATAGGTACAGCTGAGAGAATCCAAAAATTCTGAAAAACTTGTGCACCAAAATCAGAAAATAACCACACCACTATGAAGATCATGAAATTTCAGCCCATTTCAAAAAAAATTGCACCAAAAAAGGAGCAAAAATGAGCAAGATATGGCCTTTCAAAGCTGGACTACAAAACTGAAAAGCTCAATGGAGAGGGGATCAAAAAATTTCAAAAGTCTGCTAATGTAGCACTGATGTCAGCACTTTATAAGCTTAAATTTGATGGCCATATGATCGTCATGTAAACTTCACCTCCCTACTGAATGGGCGTCCGTACTGTACGGACTGCTGACTGGGCACAGTGACTGTGCAACTGACTGGGTGTCGTACTGTACGGACTGATGACGTGGCACAGTGATAGAGCATATGGTTGTTGACTGTGGGCCAGTGGCCGCCTACCACGTGGCGGGCACGGGTCTGCCTATTTAGAGGACACCAGAGAGGAGGGAAGCGCTGCCGGAGGTTATCGGCGGCCGGAAGCCGAGGGGGTCGGCGGCGGGCTAGGAGCCGAGGCGACTAGCGGGTGGTCTAGGCTGCCGGCGGTGGTGGCGGCTGTGGTGGGAGACTCTAGGGGAGTATGGGCCGGCAGGCGCTACAAGCGCTGTAGAGTACAACCAGACGACGGACCTGTAGCGATCGACACAGTACGAGGGGGTCTGCGGACCCCCAAAACAACAAAAAATAATTTATTTTTTTTGATCTTTTTTTTTATCATTGTTTTTTTAGAAAAAAAAAATTTCTTTGAAAATAATTAAATTTTTTTTTCAAAATCCATACGATAATACCCAAAATGGGGAAAAAAAATTTCTCACCAAAATAGGTCGACTTTATAGTCGAAATTCATGGAAACGGCCTCTCGGATTCAACGGTGATGTCCAAATCGCCGTATGACGCCCCCAAAAAATGAAGATCCCCAAATCCAAAAATAGAAGCCTCCAAAAATCTCCAAAAAACTAATCAATGAAGCCCCAATGGCTTTGATACCATGTAGGATTTTGCCAAGATCAAGGGCACAATGAAAAGCATAAAAGAGAGACAATAGAATGACAAGAACAAACTATATTCTCATCAATATGCAAATGATCAACTGGATTAACCAATACAATGAATATAGGCCTGCTTATATAGGCAAGGCCATATGGATGTATGAGCACATAATTATGACATGTGGCTCAATGAGAAACAAGGGTAGGTAAGAAATACTATGGGTAGGTAGGAGAAATAATATAATATTTCACAAGAGGTGGATGACCCACCGAATGTGGAGTGTAACAGCAAAATAAGACCACAAAAGGTGGAATTTCTCATACAAGCTCTATCCCTATGTGCACACTTCCCTAAGCGTCTAAAATGTAAACTACAAAGAGATGCATTATCCTAAGTTAACTTAAGTAAAGTGTAATAATATCCAAAATGAATATTTATTTACACCAACACTAATTAGCATGGTAAATGAAAAATAAATTCTCATGTTTGGGCTATTAGGGTTTTAGGATCCTAAAGTTATGCATTTCAGTTTTAACTATTCCAAACTTGTACATGTGTTGGTTTAAGGTTCGCATTAGCTATTTTGGGGATAAATTCATCCCATGGGTCTTTGAAAACTGATAAAAATAATCCCAACCATAGTCAATTTTGACGTCAATTAGGCCAAATTTTATCAAACTTAGGGTTTTCATGCTTAACAAGGGTCTAATTTTGTAAAATTTCTTCTCTGTTTGACTGATTGTTATTGTTTTGTAGGTGCATTGCCCTCTTGTGCCTCTATGCCAACTTCCTGTGCCTATGTGCCAACCTCTTGCACCTGTGTACCAACTTCCTGTGCATGTGCAAGGGCAGAGCCTGAGTTATAAATCTTCAATTTCACATGCAAATCATGTTAATTTCTTTCAATTTTTAGTGCTTTGGCTTTCTATTCTACTAATTATCTATGCAGCAAATTGGCAAACATTGAAGAATACCTAATACACAAACTACTAACATATTTGATGTAGGACATGGTCAAAGAATTCTACTTGAAACACTTGTTCGTGTTTTGTAGTTTAGAGCATATTTAAATTTGAAAGGATTAATGAACAAGTGTTTGCCATGGCTTCTTGGATGTTTTGCATTCTTTAATCCTTAGAGGGTCTGCCTCCTAAGTAGCCTATAAGGCCGGGTAAAAGGGAATGACCCAAGTGGTAACAGGATAAAGCCAAGCCCTTCCAAACCACTATAAACAAATATGTTTTTGATTAAATTTGCAAGCGATGAGTGGGTGCCTGCAAGAAGTTGTGTCTACTTTTTGGCCAAAAAGTGGAAGTGTTTTACCTATTTTTCAGATTTCACCCTGTTTGACCTAAAAATTTGAAGCACTTTAAAATTGAATTTTGAAAAAAGTCAGTACTAGGAAATCTAGTGCTCAAAGTATAATTTCTAAATATATAATTTATTTTAATACACAAATCTTAAATTTAAGTTTGAATAGGCATTACTAAAACCTATAGTTTAAAAGTCAATTTTTCGGGACCATACCATGCTCGTGTATGGCAATCATAATTTGACCTAAATGAAAATATTTTTCTTAATCCTTTTGGGAAAAGATCTGTAACTCACTCACCTTTGATGAAGATTTCTTTTATAATTTTTTTTTGTATATATTTTTTTTTTGTTAATTTTTTATTGGGCATAATCACTGTTTTGAAAAAAATCCCCATGTACAGCAAGCATAATTTGACCTAAACTTAACATTTTGTTTTTAACTGTATAGAATTGTCTCTAGTTTGATGCTATATAATTTTTTTTCCAAAAAACGTAAAGACAAAAAAGTTTTTAAAAAACTTCAAAACCCTGTTATTTCAAGTTTATGGACCTCCTTCATTAGAAATTATTTTAAAAATAAAAATATTTGGATTTAGACAGTCTGTACTGTAATGGGTTTTAATTGTTTAAAAAAATTCTAAAAATTAGGTTGTCAGATATATTTTTGAAGTCATTTTTTAGTACGTAGATTGATTTGGCCTTGAAGTTGCAGGTCAAACCAGGTCTAAGCCTCAGGTTCAACTCTCCAAACCAATTTCCAAGCCAAATTCCAAAGCTAGATATAGGCCACAATCAATTTTTTTAGAAACGAGATCCCATTTGAGATACGAGATCCCATTTGAGATATGGGATCCTATTTCATTTTTTAATTAATTAAAAATGGAAAAATGAAATGGGATCTCGTTTCAAATGAAAACGGGATCCCTTTTCATTTTTCATTTTTTTTTTAGAAATATGTATAAAAAGGCATTATCCGAGTTGATAAAATATGTCTTTTTATGTGTGACTTTTTACACAATATTTTATGATCTAGTTGTCCTTTGGATGATATTTTGTTGCATTTTTAGATCCATTTTTTGAAGGTGGTAATCATTGCATAATTTTTAAGTCATGGGGTCTAAACAACGTCAGAAGAAGAAATAGAGGAGGGAAATGACCACCAAGGAAATTCAAGCTGAAAGACAAAAGGAGGCCAAATGTCAAAGAGATAGAAGAATGAGGATTCAACAAATGAATGATCTTGATGCTTTTGGATCCACACCAATGGAAGAGACAAACATTTAAGATGATGCCTTGGGGGATAAGATAGTCGTAGATGATGCAATTATGGATGATGTTGATGTGGATGATACAATTATGGAGAATATTCCATGTACTACATCCTCAAATCCAAGTATATATTCAAATTATCCAGGTATATCTTCAAATCCTTCTCAGAAAGACATGAATAATGTGATTATAGATGATATTCATGTTTATGATTTAGTAGAAGCCGGATATACCAATGTTGAGATTGATACAATTGTCCACGACTCTAAAATGAAGCAGATTAGAGATATTGAAAATGAAAACCCTCATGTTGGTAAAGATTAAATTCCTTTGAATGTTGAAAGTGAAAATCCTTATGAACATGGTGAAGATAAAAATCGTCCTATTCTTGAAGATCAGGAAAACTTTTTTTATAAAAATTAAAAAAAATGTTTTGGATAATCTTCCTAGTAAGTTTTCTTGGAGATAGATAAGAACTTATGCCAATAGAATATACAAAGTATTTCTTTTGAAGGTAACTTGCAATTCAATGTCAAATGTTGATGCAATTGAGGAGAATGTGGAAAATAAGGAAGCTGATGAAAAAATAGGCATCTTTGTGAAACCTACAAAAAAAACACGAATTAGTTAAGCATGCTATGTCTACTGTTGCAAGTGCCATTGAATCTATTAGAATGATGAGTCGATCTAAAGATAAGAGTGCGGCACGACAAGCTATAACAACTGCTATAGTGAATAAATCAACCTTGAATAAAAGGATGGTAAGAAACATTAGTGGAATTTTAAAGATGCATCCTAAAACATCCGTTAGAGAACCTAAAATAAGAGAAAGTATTGAAAATGATCCAATCAATCAAAGTTGGAGTTTTAGTGGTAGACTTCGAAGGTCAGATACGAAATTGAATATTGAAGTGAAATATTTAGTTGAAAAGTCTTGGCATGACAATACAAGGGTATCATCTAATGCTAGAGATGTTCTAAAGTTGAGAGCGGGGTCAAAAATTCATGACCCTCATCCAAAACACCTATTAGACAAAACTCAAATTGAATTTTATAGAAATTTTTTGGATGAAGTTGTGTTACCTGGAAATATTACCATAAGTCAAATATCATTTGAAAAATACAGGCCCTGGTATGTGAAAATTAATAAGCAAAGAATATCTTGTTGTTGTAAAATGCACGTGTAATTTTGTTACTATTATGATGTTATTTGATACATACATTATGTTTTGCATAGTAACATGCTTATCCAAGAGTGTGGTATTTATATGCCACCTAAATCAATCAATTAATTTGTAGCAAGTTTATCCTATGAAAGAACTGATGGAAAATTATTTTATATACGTTCATGTATCTCTCAACAATGTTCTAGTTGTGGAAATTTTTCATCACTAGTAGAATGTATGCATGAGAGTAGTGAAACTTATTTAGACAATATCTAGTGGATGTTAGAAGATTTAAGAATGTTGAGTATCCCTTAAAGGATAAGAAAATAGGAAAGCGTGTTGATTTAAAAAAGTTAAAAGGTTAGTGTACATACATTCATGTCAAAATTTAAAAATAAGATTGCACCAAAATATGTGACACACTCTCAACATTCCAAGTGGTTTGATGCTCAATTTATCACACATAGAAATTCATTTCTAGTTGGAAGTATACTATCAGTGGTGGAATTTGTGGAAAAATATACTCTTAATCTACAAGAGGAAATTCATTCTCAGTATTACAATTCCACTCAACTTGTTATTTTTGTTCATATTATTTATCGACATGCAGATGATAGCACAGAGGATGATAGAAAATTCTTAAGGGAGTACCATTTCTATGTGAGTGATAATCAGATGCACTTGTCAGAGTTTGTTCAATATTATTCCAACATATTTTATAAAAATCTAAGAGAAAGAGGAATCCAGATGACATAACATCTTATATGGTCAGATAATTGTACATGAAAATTCAAGAATTGTCGAATGTTTTACTGGTTAAGCAGGGCTCACAGGGAATACAATATCCAACACATATAGAGTTTTGTTAGAGCTAGACATGGAAAAGGAGAACATGATGGAGCTTGTGCATGTGTTAAAATAATTCTTTCTAGAGAGCAATTAAAATTTGAAGACAATGTAAAATTTAAAGATGCACATGCAATTGTAGATTGGTGCAATACAACATTATCTACTGGATCAGGTGTGAACTCTATAATTCAGTGATTCTTTTGGTTAGTTGAAGAAAATAACATTATGCCTAGACTTGATTATGAGACAATTAGTAGATTGGCAAAATGGCATTCATTTAAGAGTTCAAATGCAAGCACATGGACTATATGGACAAGGGAACTTGCATGTTTTAGTTAGTTTTGTATTTTAGGTGATTTTATTATATGTGAGAATGCTGAATGGGTTGAAGATAGGAATCAAATATCGTTGAATCCTACTCAAGCACAAGATTAGATTGACACAATTGAAGATAATGATCAACTATTTGCATCAAATGATTATGAACGTGTTTCAGACCTTTTACAAAAAGGTAAAATTTATTTAATTATTTTGTTTTATTTGAATAAATATATGTTTTTGATTCATAATTAATAATTAGTTCAAAATTATATATATATATATATATTTAATGTAAATTAAATGGTCAAATTTTATTAGAAATTAAATTATAAAATTAATTTTGTTTGTAGGACATGTGTATGCTATTGTTGCACCTGAGGACAACGAGGAGGAAACAAAATATTGGTTGGCTCGAGGTGTTGAGACTAAAGACAAATTAGTTAATGCTTGAGAAGATGATGATGTTTTCATTATTCGACTTGTTCAATGGTAGTTGTTGGAACTTAGCTAAGGAAATATTTGACAAGGAAGAATGGTTTGCCTACTTTTGAAGATTATGAAACACATAGGAAGATAATACACTACTCATTTTTTATTGTTGCAACAAATACACAACTAGTGAGATATCACGGGAGACCTAGCAATAAAAAGTTGTGGACAATTTCTATGAAAGATCATGAGACAATTATAGATGCTTTGGAAAAAAGAGAGGATGTAGATGGTACAATGGAATAAGTATTTAAATAAAGAGGTATGTATGTATGTACATCATATAATTTCTTTTTATTGTACCATTTGATCTATGGTTTAAATATTATTGTTTGATATATAGGTCCATCCCCTTATTGAGCTTCAACAATTGTGGTACATGTAATGGAATAAGTATTTAATATATAGAGGTACGTATACTTGTTTTTAAAATTACATGTCTTTCAATGATAAATTGATAAGTTGCTTTTAATATAGGTTTCCATAATTCATTTAAAATTTTCAACCATTTTGTACTTCCATCTAGATTCTAAATTTATTTGTCCCCTTAAGCCATGTCCTTATCAGTTTGATCCCCTTAAGCCACATGTCCCAATTGTACACCCATCACCTTAAGCCTCATGTCCTAATCAGTTAATTTCCCCTTAAGCCATGTCCTAATTAGTTCAACTATTCCCCTTTTAAGCCACATGTCCCATTTCTAGTTTTATCCCCTTAAGCTACATGTCCCAATTACACCCATCACCTTAAGCTTGCCTCATGTGTCCTAATTAGTTAATTTCCCCTTAAGCCATGTCCTAGTTAACTTAAATTCACCCCCTGTTTCCAATTTATAATATAGATCTAACTATTTTTTTGTTGTTGTAGGTTTATCTTAGTTTTCTGTTGTTGGTGGCATGTGAAACAAGTTCATATATCTTTAGAATTAAATCAAGATTTCCAATGAATTGGTAAGCATCATTTTTTTGTTAAATATTTATATTTAACATTTATATTTGATGTTTTTCAATGCTAAATTGTTAAATTGCTTTTAATAAATTTCAACCATTTTGTACTTCATCTAGACTCTAATTTTATGTCCCCTTAAGCCATGTCCTATTTAGTTTTATCCCCTTCCTTTCCGCATATCCCAATTAGGTAGATAGATTCCCTTATAGTTTTCCTTGTCCTAATTAGTTCAAATGATCCCCTTTTAAGCCATATATCCTATTTAGTTTGATCCCCTTAAGCTACATGTCCCAATTATGCCCATCCCTCAAATGATCCCCTTTTAAGCCATATATCCTATTTAGTTTGATCCCCTTAAGCTACATGTCCCAATTACACCCATCCCCTTAAGCCTCATGTCCTAGATAGTTAATTTCCCCTTTGAAGACATGTGTCCTAGTTAACTTAAATTTACCCCCTAATTTTCTATTTATAAAATATATCTAACTATTTTTTGTTGTTGGTGGCATGTGAAATGAGTTCATGACTCTTTAGAATTAAATCAAGATTTCCAATGAATAGGTAAACATAATTTTTTTGTTAAATGTTTAGTTTTAATTTCTATTTTTGATGTTTTTCAGTGATAAATTGTTAAATTGATTTTAATAAATTTTAACCATTTTGTACTTCCATCTATATTCTAATTTTATTCCCCCTTAAGCCATGTCCTATTTAGCTCGATCCCCTTCCTTTCAACATGTCCCAATTAAGTAGATATATCCCCTTACAGTTTGTCTTGTCCTAATTAGTTCAAATGATCCCATTTTAAGCCACATGTCCTATTTAGTTTGATCCCCTTAAGCCACATGTCCTAATTAGTTAATTTCCCCTCAAGCCATGTCCTAGTGAACTTTTCACCTCCCTATTTCCTATTTACAATATATACCTAACTTTTTTTTTGTTGTTGTAGGTTTATCTTAGTTTTCTTTGTTGGTGGCATGTGAAACCTGTTCATGAATCTAATTATATCAAGATTTCCAATGAATTGGTACACAGGCATAAGTTTTTTTGTTAAATGTTTGGTTAATGTCTATTTTTAATGTGTACATTTAATAACTTAAGTTATCATTAATTTCTTTTTGAATGTAGGTCTCATGTACAATTTAGAAAATTTGTCTCTGTGGTGGGAATCTAATTTATAGATCTTTCAACAACCTAATTGTCTCCATTTAGGGATGAAATTTAAAATGTTATTTCCTCTAGAGATTTAAATTGAAATTTTAATGTCTTAGATTGGATCAAAATTTTAATGTTTTAGATTGAATTTTGAACATTAATATATATAGAAGATGTGGATCTTGAAACATTTAAATTTGTGATGTGGATCAAACTTTTATATAAGATTTTAGTATGTGTATGTTCTAGTTAAATAAAATTACTTCATTTATTTTCAATGTAAACATAATGTACATGTACATGTTATTTAATATTGCACTTCATGAATATATATATATATATATATATATATATATATATATATATATATGTATGTATGTATATATATATATATATATATATATATACATACATACATACATATATATGTATGTATGTATGTATATGTATATCTATATATATATATGTATACGTACATACATACATACATACATACATACATACATACATACATATGTATGTATGTATGTATGTATGTATGTACATATACATATACATATACATATACATATACATATATATATAGACACACACACACACACACACACATATGTATGTATGTATGTATCTATATATATATATACACACACACACACACACACACACATATATATATGTATATATATATGTATATATATATTATGTATATATATACATATACATACATATATATGTATGTATATGTATATATATACATACATACACATCTATATATATATATGTATGTATGTATATGCATATGTACATACATATATATATACATACATCCATATGTGTGTGTGTGTGTGTGTGTGTGTGTGTGTGTGTGTGTGTGTACATACTGTAATGTCCCGTCAGGAAACCCCGAAGGGATTAAGCTAAAACACAAGAATAGAGTGCAAATAATTTTTTATTTTTTTAAGTTAAACACAACACAATGTTACAACAAGATATCAAGTTCAGATCACATAGCGGAAGACATCAAATAACACCTAAAGAGTTTCCCAATGTGATTACTTAATTCCACATTTAACTTAACTCACGCTAATTAATCCAATAAGATGATTATCTTAATAACGAGATAGTTCTTAAACAAGGATAATTTCTTTCAGAAGATGAAAATATAAATCACAAGATAAGGTTCATCCATTAAGATTTATCTATACCCTTCATTCATACTTTTCATTAAAATTTAAGTCATGCATCTAATTTCATAACACACTTTAATTTCATCATAAACTAATGAGTTCTTTCCATGCATACTTAATTTCATTATAAAAAACTGAATGCATTCTATTGTTCAAAGCTACATTCTTTCATGATCCACATTACTGCATACATGCATTTACGATAAATCTCATCTAATCCACTTATACATTCTATCAAAATGTCATCCATACATGCTAACACTAAACATGAAACATAAGAACAAAATCATCACATAACACCAAATTGATCTCGGAGTTCACCCCTAGAGGGCTACATCTCCGGGTTCGCTAAACTGCAAGACCCCTCTGATAATTAATAAAGTTAAGAATACATGAGGTTCACATCATTTACAAGCCTGCCATCAAGGCAAAACATAACCAATATACAAATGACCATGAATCATCATTCAACACCCGAATAAAGGATAGGACCAATTATAAATCCACCACAAAACAATAGTCAAACTCGAGACCGAGGACTAAAACAAGTACCCCATAATCAATCCATACGACAGGGTCGTATCAAACAAAATAAGACTTGCCATTACTTAAGCAAAAGCAAATACAACAATTTAAACTTGCATAGGCAATAACTGGTAGAGACAATCTTTTTCCATATAGATTTAAACATTAAAAGTCGATCAAGTTTTCTAAATGATCTAAGTTAGATTGTAGTTATCTACCTCAACTAGGTACAAATCGTTTTTGGTTTTCTAACTCTCTAAGGTTCATTAGCATCAAACAAACATAAATAATCCATTATGAGTTCTTAAACCAAGTTCACATGAATATAATTAAATAAATGTTAACCAACTAAATATGATATTTAATCTTCAATTAAAACATCAAAGTCATACTGGTTCGAAAATAATTTTCTCCAAGTTCATCTATCCAGAACCATGTTAAACTATACAGATCAAGGAAACATATACATATAAGGAACCCAACTAAAGATAGTCTGTTCCCAACTTAACAATTCTTTCCTTATGCATATATATAAAAAAATTCTAAAATTAAATATTAATTAATATATATTTATTAATCTGCGATTAAGAAAATCTAAACAATTAATAATTAATAGCAAAACTAATAAATTAAGTATTAATTAATATATATATATATATATATATATATTAATAAATAAATTATCACCATTAACATATATTTAAAATATACATTAATTAATAATTAATAATTAATATATAATAATAAAATATATTCACTAAAACTTAATAAAAATTATACATTTTAAAACCCCAAATTTAATTTAACATATTATATATTTTTTATGATAAAAAAATATTAAAAAAAAATAATTTTACAAAATGAAAAAGGGGGGGTGGGGGTACCCACATGGACCCCACGTGGGCCCCCTGGTAGCTCATGCTACCATTGGTAGCACTACTACCCTTTGGTAGCAGACCGCTACCATTGGTAGCACTGCTACCAATTGGTAGTAGCTGCTACCCTTGGTAGCGTGCTACCTCCCCACATGGTGGGGGTTTTCCTTGCCACATGGGGTTGCTATTTTATTTTATTTTTAAATTACTACTAAAATAAGAGTACCCAAAAATAAATTAAAAAAACATAGTCAATCAGAGACTAAATTTATTTATTTATTTTTTTGATAGCTTTGGCTTTTCTAAATTTTACAATATGAGAATACCCATATCCAGGGAAGGAACAAATTCCTCTAAAACAACACCATATTGGCAAAATGAGACTGATCTACACAAATTTTACATCAAATCTACCAAACCCCCAAACTAAATTTTTATTTTTTTATTTTTATCATTCTGAGCAAATCAAAAATAGATTTGAAGGCAAGGAATGAAATTAAGGAGGGATAAATTCAAGATCTTTTTGTTTTTCTACTCTATTCATCAATCAGACAGATTCTTCAGTAGCAACTCATTTCTTTCAACCAGAATAGTAAATTCTTTTGACAACAAAGAAAACAATTAAGAATCCTACCTCCATATGCAATCTTGGAAGAGATTTGCTGAAGAGCCCAACCTGTAAGCTCAAGAAATTTCTTCTACTCCAAAATCCCCAAATTTTCCATCCAAAAATATTTTCCAAAAAAAATCAACCTCCCATATTTTTCCAAAAACCTAGGTTAAATGGAAAAGGTTTAACCAAAATTTTATTTTTGGAATTAAAATATTTTATTTAAAATAATTCTCCAAAATTTTTTTTTTTAAACTATATCAATAAATTAAACTTGTTTTTCAATTTAAAATTGATTTTCTTAAATAATTGAAATTAACCTGTAGACATATAAAATTGACCATATTCCTAAATGAATATTTTATGTTCATTCCTCTATTTAATTAAATCCAATTTAATTGAATCACCCACATTCCTCTATTTAATTAAGTAAATTACTCAATTTATTTAGTTAAATTCACTAGACCCTCTTTTACCATTTAATGGGATAAATCATTTTATTCAATTAAATCCCTTCTATCCACTTTTAATTAAATTCAAATTTAATTAAATAGTTTACCCTATATTGAATAAATCTAATTTATCCAATTTCCTAAATTGCAACCAAATTGAAATAAATTAACTTTATTTTAATCCTATTTTCTCATCCACTTGCAAAATCCTACATCTCCCACTTGCCTCCTAAACCCTATTCCTAATTCCTTCTAGAATTCTTCTAATCCTAATCAATTAACCCTAACCCCATACATTATCCCTTTTCCCTAAATTTGAGAAGGTCACTTCTCAAATTTGGAGTAAAGTCTCCAAAAGACATTAAAGCCTTTATCCATTCAACAAGCCAACTTGTTGAATCCTCCCAAACTTGGAAGGACTCTTACAAGTTTGTCCCCAAAATATTTAAACCACTAATGATTAACTAACCCTTAGTGGTATGATTAAAGGATTTTTGACTAACTTAACCTCCATGTAACCCAAGGGTCTCATCAAGCATTTATTGCTTTGACCATGGTTATTCCTTAATCCTTTGCACAAGAGTTTATCCTTTGGGTAAAAGCTTTATCCAATGGGTAATCCTAACCTAACCTTAACCCTTACCTCCTAAGGTAACCATGAGGTCTTCTCAAGAATTTAATGCTTCTTACATCTTCTCTCAACCAACCTTATGTTGCCAATTGTCACCATTTCATTGGTGAAAATTGTGAACATGGATTGAACAACTTTCAAACTCAACCCTTGATTAACTCTTTCAATCCTGGCCATCCATTGTCCTATTTTTTCTATAAATAGAGCTCCCATTCCTCCATTTTTGATAGATATGCAAGCTCTTAGTATCATACTTATGCTCAAATTTTAACACATTTAGTCTCTCTTTGCAAATAAGAATTAATCTAATAATCATTTTAGATTGCTTCTTTTATTAATAGCTTAACCATATAACTAGTATATCATGTTAGGATAGTATCAATACTAATCTTGTCATCTTATAATCTAGTTCATTTCATTTGTAGGATCATGCATAGATAGGTTGCATTTTCATGATAAAATCAATCAAAAGCATCCCTCGATCTTGCATTTGTCATCCCTAAACCACTTTGCTCAGTGATCTGAGAGCAGAGAAATTGGTTTGAGGGACCTTGTGAGATAGAGAACCATGGAACCAACCTTGGGAAGCTGAGTCATCCTTCATGACTCCATAGCTTGCACCAAGAAGTCCTGTGGGTGTGTGGACAAGTCTCTTTGGGCTTCATTTTTTGCGTTTTAAGTTCTATTGACCCGCTTTTCCCGCATACATAACCTTTCTATTTCCAAAATGCCAACAAGATTAAATTAATTCTATTTTAATTAAATTTAAATCTTTCTTTTCATAAACATAAATAGCATAAATTTGACATTAAAATTAACCATTTTATTAAACTTGCTACCAACCTGAATTGAACAATTCAATTAACGATTAATCACATGAAAAGGGAGCCAATTTAATTTAGTCCCTAAAATACTAGTGCAAAAACACATTAAATAAAATTAAAGATTAAGGATTAATTACTTGATTTAACCACACAAAAAACACGCAACCCAAGAAAGTCAAACAGACAAATGACCCGCATACTCAACCAAAGGGAATACTGACGATGACTAACGATGCTCACTTGAGCACGACTATGGTCAAACGAGGGTCTTACAACCACCTAATCCAACTCTAAGGATTAAAGAGGTACACTCAAAACTACAAATTCAGGCAGAGATGAACCTCACACCCATCTGACACTGTACCTGAAATCTCCTGCAACCAAGAGTCATACATGCATACATATATATACTTAAATGAAAGTGTTAGCTTGAGATTACTAACACAAAATAGGAGAACTAATAAACTTGCATACAAATTGGTGCGAAAACCATAATAACAGTTATGCACTAAAATCAAAACACTTGACTATAATCATTATATTATGATAAACTAATCAAGGTCACACTGAGATTAGAAAATGATTAGGGCAGGGGTTCTACACACACACACACATACTTAAATAATATTGCTTCATTTATTTTTAATGTATACATCATGTACATGTTATTTAATATTGCACTTCATGTACATATATATATGTGTGTATATACATACATATATGTGTGTATATACAGACATATATGTATGTATATACATACATAAATATATATGTATGTATATATACATACATATATGTATGTGTATATATACATATGTATATGTCTATGTATATGTGTGTGTGTGTATGTATGTATATGTATGTAGATATATTTATATATGTATGTATATAGAAATATATGTATGTATAAATATATATGTGTGTGTTTATATGTATGTATATATACATATATATGTATATATATATTTATATGTAAATGTATATCTATATGTATATGTATATATATGTATATATACATATACATATACATATACATATGCATATGCACACACACACACACACACACACACACACACACACACACACACACACACACACACATATGTATGTATATGTATATGTATATGTATATGTATGCGTCATAACCCTCTTTTTGGACCTTGGTATGACTTGCTATTATTATTATTATTATTATTATTATTATTACTACTACTACTACTACTACTACTACTACTACTACTACTACTATATTATTAATTTTATGAGTAATGTTAGAAAGAAAAGATAAATTGAAATGAGGTTGAAGTTTTTAAATAAAAAGGAATTTAAGTGGTGACACACACATGAGGTCATAATTTATTTGAAAATTGCTTATTTTCTCAATATCCTAATTGAGCACATGGTGTAGGAGAAATAAGAAGATTCTAGAAAAGAAATTTAAAATTTAAAATATTAAAGAATAAATATTATATTTAGCAAATATATGACATGGGAGTTACAAAACTATTCTATGACAAGAATAATTCTATTCATGGCATTTTTATGAGAAAGGAGTTACAAAATGCATTTTTGGAAGAGAATTCAAATTTCAATTTTGAATGCATGGTCAAATGTAACCTCCACTATGACAACAATCATTTTTGCATGAAATTAATTTAGAAATTGTTTATTTTCTCAATATGCTATTTAGCACATGTTGTAGGAGGAAATGAGAAGGTTCTAGAAGAGCATTTCAAATTCAATTTTGCATGTAACCCCCACTATGACAATTAATCATTTTGCATGAAATTATTTTGGGAAAAGAATATGAAAATCAATTAATTTCTTTTGTAGTGGGAAAATGACTTTTTTTTCTATATATTCAGTTCTAAATTTTTGAAAAAGAGGAGTTCATTATTTTTTGGATGATAAAGTAGTCTTGAAATTCTTATGAATTTATTTTCAATACCATGTTAGTTGTAGGAGAAATTTTGTAGATGTGTTGCACGATTTTGGAGAAGATCATTACTAAGCTTCAAGGAGGAATTGAAGGAGGTCAGCAAGGTTCTTCATTCAAATCCAGGGTCCCCTCTTGCACATTCATTGCTTGCTTTTTCTTTTCAAAGAAAATCTTCTTCTCATCTCTTTCAGAATTTTGCACATAAGAAAGTTTATATTTTAATTTTATTTTTTTTAAAGAAATCTCTTTTATCCATTTCAAATTTTTGCAAGGAAATCTTTTTCAGTTTTGTTAATTGATTTAATCAAATACATGTAATAAAATGCTTTTCTATCCAAAAAAGAAAAAGATAAATAATTTTTTTATTCTGCATGTAGGAAATAAATTGGTTAATAGATTTCTTTCAAAATATGCATATACAAATTTGAATATTGTTTAATCTATTATCTTTTCCTCAATCAGCTTTCTTTATTTTACAAAAAATCAGATTTTTTTAAGAATGGAATACATATATTAGAATAACTTGAACAAAAATAAATCTATTGTCAAAGTAATATAAAATCAGAATAAAGAAAACAAAAATAGAAATATATTCATCTCCGTGTATGTTAGATAAATACCCATCTCTCTGGATTTTAGAAAAATATTCATGTTTGTGGATTTTAGGAAAACATTCATCTCTTGCATTATAGAAAAAAAAAAGTTCATCTCTGTCATTTTTAGAAACATATTCATCTCTTTGGATTTAAAAAAAAAATATATATATTATTCCCTATGCGTGTATGAGTTTCAAAAAAAAAAAAAAAAGTAAATCTTGCCTTGATTAATAAATTAGTAAATTTCCCTTCAAATATATATTATATAAACATATTTATCAAATTTATTTAAAATCATATTAAATTTATGTTCTAAATTTGCTTGTAGATTTAAGTTTATTTTTTAAAATTTTAGTTTATTTATTTAAGATTAAATAATTATAATTATTATATTATTAAATGATTTTGAATTAATTACCAATTATTAAAAAAAAAAACATATATATATTTTGAGTTAGGAATTGTTTTATTAAAATTGAATTATACTTTAGAGTTTGTAATTAAATTTTATGTGTTATTCAAATAATTGAAAACTTTATTTATATTCTAAGTTGTTTAAGTAATTGAAATTTATTTGTATCATTAAAATAAGTAGTTCAAATTTATTTTTATTTTATTTTTTAATTTTAATTTGAAATTAAAAAATGTTTTAGAATATTGAAAGTTATTTTGAATGATTAAAATTAATAAGCTTATAGTTCTTTGAAATTTAATTATGCACTTGGTGATTAAAAACTCATTTAGGATTAGTTTATAATTATAAATTTTAATAGTTGAAAATTAATTGAATTTAGTGAGAAATTGATGTATTTATTGAGGTCTATTTAATGATAAATGGTTTTATTTATTGATATCTATTTAAAAAGGATTAATGAGACCTATTTATAATCTAACCTTATTAAAATTAATGGAATTGTGTTTAAAATATCATCTCTAGTTTTAGGAATTAGATTATTAATACATTAAAAGAAAATTTAAGTGAAAAGAGTTTAACCCATATTAATGGATACCTTATTGGAGTTCTAATTATGGAAAACTAAGTTGTAAATTTGAACTTTTTAAATTCTAAAGAGTTAGCATCTCCTCAATGATGAGAAAAAAGTCCCTTGGGTTTTGAAAAGATAAATATTACATAAGGCAAAAGGGTCAATTAACACTTGAGACTTTCAATAGATAATCGAGCATTAAGAGATATATCATCTTGAATTAATCTTTCTTAGGATGTAGATATAATAGTTAAATCTCCTTATTACACAAATTAGTTTGACTTAGGAAAAACAAAGCAAAGGAAAATGTTATTGCGCCAATGATACACTTATTCCATAGTTTTCGATCTTTTCATCAAATAAATAAATCCTAATAGTAAGTAGGTTCCCTCAAGACATTCAATAAATTTCAAATATTTAAGTTCTTTAATTATTGGATTTCAAAACTAACTTTTGTATATTTCAATTAGTAAAAGTATTAAATGTTAAAGGAATTTACCTAACCAGTAGATGTGTTTAGATTCTAGGTATTTCAGCAATATGAGTTAATGTTAGACCAAGTTTTGCCTCAATTCGAAAGGTTGATTATTTGGTTTGTTTCTTTATTAGATTCAAAGATATGAGTATATAAGGCATTGCGAATAGTCACTTCTTTTAATAGTTAAAATCATTTACCTTCTAGCTGAAAGAAACATAAGACTAGTAAAAAGGAAAAGTTACATGTAATAATACAAGTAATTAGTAAGGATGAATTTAATTAACATTAAATTTAGAGGTAAATTGCACAGTTAAATATTCATATGGTAATAGTATTAATTAGGATGCAAAGAGAATTTATCCAAAACCGAAATTGTTTTAGCAAATGAGTTTCAAGAAACCTATTCCGTGATCACTTAGAAAATTAAATAAAAATTCTAATTGAGGGTAATTTAAGGAGAAAACGTTAGTTCCCTTCGAAGTATTTGAAATTGATAAAGTTATTATTTGTAGAATGTATCCAAAGATAAAGTTAACGTTACTTCAAGTGGAAGGAGTAATTAGTTATCACTTTATAATCTTGCAAAGGTATTAGCTCAAAAGCAACTAGAAGTTTATTGATTAGAATTGTTTATTAGGAGACTTAGTATTATTTACTTGGTTAACTAGCAAGTGTTTACACTCTTGTCTAATCTCTTTTTCAAACAATTAGTAACTAAGAATAATGTGGTTAGTTTGAAGCTTATTGTTGAATAGTTGTTTCCTTTTCCCTTCAACAAGTTAGTATTAAATTTATTTCCAAAGTATACTTATTTGATAATTTAAATTCTTTTTTTAGCAATTTAGTACCTTTCAAATATTAGGATTCATATTTAAAGTAGTGTTATCATTTGTAGATGAAATTTGTATTACTTCATATGGACGAATTAGTTGGGATTATTATTAAGTACTTTTCACTTCGAACAAGTAGGTGTTAAAATTCATTTCCAAATTCTTGCTATTCAATCATTTAATTTTCTTTCAAGCAAATCAGTACTAGGATTCATACTTATTGTGTAATGGTTTGTCCAAAACAATTAAATATCTTGCAAGTAATTCAAATATTTTTCATAAGTTATCTTTGAAAGTATCATGGATTCCAAGCAATTAGTAATTTCATGTATTTAGTTCAAGTTTTCGATTTATTTATTTATTTATCATAACTTTCTTTCGGAGAAAATACTATTCCAAGTAGTTGATTTGTTTATATACCTTTCAATTACGTAAAATTCATACTTTAGTTTTTAAATTCAAGCGATAATTCCTTGTATATAATAGTTTCTTTTTCATAATTGAATTGGTATATTGCTTCATTTAAGATTCATGAATTCAAAGTTAAATTCCTAGTTACATAACTAAACAAGAGGAGTTGAAACCAAAAATTAGCGGCGTTCGGTATCTATGGTGCCTCTGGGTCACACTTACGGGTAATGTCGTTGTGTTGAACTACTGCACTTAACGCCTAATAAAACTACAATAACGATGTTTGTGGCATCATCCCTCTAAATCGTCAGGGAGAAATAAGGGTCATTTGGAAGTTAAAATCCAAGGGACGGGTAATCCCCCTTGGTTGATAATCTAAAAAGATTAATTTTTTAAAATGAATTTACATCTGATCACTTGAACTTTAGATAACCCCATTAGGGTTTGGATGTGTATGAAGATCTTGAAAATTTATTTTATCTTGATGATTTCAACGGATGATAATGGATTAAGCATGATGTATTTAATAGGAAATAGGACTTAGTTGTTTAGGCCACAAGCAAAAAGGCCATCTTGAGCTTTTTTTTTTCTATAGAGCTACCATCGTGGGTAGCAATCATAGAGAAACTATCTGGGACATTGACCATAGAAAGGGTTGTGTACCCACCAAACAATTTACATTAAACCATAGTTAGAAACCAGAACTACATACTTTATGCCTTGATCCCGTGCCGAAATGGGTATGTAGGCAGTCTAGGGACAAAGTTGTCCCTTGTACTCAAGTGATCGGGGATGGGGATTAGGTTTTGGTAATGGGTGAGTAGTTGGTTCTTGAAGCTCCTTGGTCTTTTAATCAAATGGTGCAAATACTAATTGAAAGATTAAAATTAATTCAAAGCATACTCAAAAGGAATCTCGTATGGATTCACTTGACTTCTTGAGGCATTAGGCCGAATTCTGAGGCAAAACTCAAGCTTGTTTATGTATTTATTTTAATACTCCCAAGGACGCCAACCTCGGTGCACTCCTAGTAGGGGAGTGTAGTCTTTAGAGAGTGGCTCAAGACCCGGATGGTCCTGATGAGTCTAAAGTCTCTGGCTAGAGCATATCCTATTCTTATGAATAGATGCCTACCCCGTTTGGGTAGATGCCTATCCCAGATTGGATAAATGAAACCTCCTGTCCCATATGGACAGATGCCTAACTCATATGGTTAGATTCCTAACCCGTATGGTTAGATGCCTACTCCCATATGGATAGATGTCTAACCCGTATGGTTAGATGCCCATCCTGGTTGGATGGATGCCTATCTCATTTGGATAGATGTACTTGAGTATGTGATTGAATAAAAAATAAATAAGAATAAGTAAGAATAAGAAGTCAATGTTTTTATATATGAAAAAAAAAAATTAGTTGAGTTTTTGGATTAAGTTAAGTGGGTTATTCCAATATATGTGTGTGTGTGTGTGTGTGTGTGTGTGTGTGTGTGTGTGTGTGTGTGTTTAATGCATATGAACTTAATTCCCCTTCAAGATCCATCCCCTTTAGACATACATCCTAAATGTATCTATATAAATTATTAAATTGATCAAGTGATTCATGTATTTATTGCTTATATGTATATTTTTTAATTGATCATTTTTTAATTAAATATTTATTTATTGCTTAATTGATTCATGTTTTAATTAAATGCATGCTTGTACACATTTAATTTAAATGTGTATTTTAATTATTTACTTGAACTATGTGATTACATTATTTGAGAACTATGTGACTAATTTACATGTACAGGATCTATCTATTTAGCATGTATAAGAATTTAAAGCATTTCTCCATGTCAACATAAATATAATACATACATGCACATATGTCCTGAAATGTACTAAGTTGGATGATATAAATTATATATATTTAATGTCCATGAAAAACATGTACCAGTATATATGGTGAAAAGTGATGATGATAAACTATTGTAAAACCATAAAGATTCAACCATAAACAATCTAGGTCCTACAATGAAACATTCACGAATACCAATAGAGATACCAAAGATCATGCAAATAAACAATAACAAAACAAGATATACCATTCACATTTCTAGTAGGGTTTCAATATCCATTGTCTCCTATCTCCATTTATTCTTGTTTGATATATTTTCTCTCAGATTTTATGTGTGCACAAGAGCTCAACAAAGAATGGATTGTGGTCGATAGCTTGATCACAAGAAGGCTTAATTGAAGCATTTATTAGACACATTGATTAGATGATAAGGGTTGAAAAGGAAGAGGGCATCCTCTTATATAAAGAACACTGTAAGAAATGGAGGGATAAGATTAAGAGGTGTAAAGATAAATGGTCAGCTAGGATTAAAGGGTAGTTAGAGGAAATAATTAAATGATAAAGGGGGTAGGTAATAGAAGAATTAAGAGATGAATGACATGTGTCATGGGTAGAAAAGGCTAATGAATTAATTAAATAAATAAAGATTTAATTAATTAATAGAGGAAGTGGGATAAATTAAATAAATAAAATATTTATTTAATTTAGGAAAAGGATAATTTAAATAAATAAAAGTATTTCTTTAAATGAGGAAAGGCTTAGAAGAGGATTAATGAATTAATTAAATAAATAAAGATTTATTTAATTAATACAAGACTTAGGATAAAATAATTAAATCCTAACAATCTTAAAAGGATTCTAGGGAAGGAATTCCTTATGGCTTATCATAGGTACATAGCCAATGCCGATATCCAGACCTTTTTCCTTGCAATGGTGATTTACATGGGGAGTAGCAAGTAGAGAGATAAGCTTTTAACTCAAATGGTGTTTAAGCACTACTTGTTGGGGGAAATTGATGCCTTGTTGGATAATATTGATGCCAAATTGAGAATACCACTTCCCCAAAATTACTATATATCCTTGAGCAATGGGGTGAAGGTGAGAAAGTTAGTGATTGTGAACTCTCTGGACTTTGATGCTCTTCAAGAAACCTGGCCTGTCATTACTAGGAATATTGAATTCCTTCTTAAAGCAACAGGTATTCAAAATAGCTTCACGTCGGAATGGAGGGAAAAATTTCTTCGAGATGAAGGGTTAGTAGGTGCAGAAGGATTTGGTATTCTCGAGAATGGAGATTTGGTTGATGGCAATGAGTGGGGTTTTGGGCTTGGCAAGGATTGGTTCCCAAATGACTATCGACTCCCTAGGGAGAAGGTAGAATTTATGGCTCACTCGACCTATGGCACTGAATGTCCTATAATTCTGGATGTGGCTCGTGATCCTGTGGATGATGACTCTAAAGACTCTCATTGATTCCGGTTGTTTCCTCTCTCCGGTTTCTCTATTTTCTAGTTATTGTATTTTTTGTTTAAAGGCCTCTATTATCTACTTCCAACGGTTGTCGACTAGTGTTTTGTACTTGTCCAGCCTCCATTGTTGGTTTTTTTGTATAGGAATAGAGCTAGGGTAGGGGGTTTTCTTCTTGGTTCTTTCCCCCTATCGCTCTCACTCAATTAAGCCTTGTATTCTCCTATTTTGATTAATACAAGGGTGTTTCCCCTATGTAGCTATTTACTTATTAAAAAATAAATAAAAATTAAATAAATAAAATATTTATTTAATTAGACAGGACAATTTTAGGTGTCTACATTTTGCCCCTCTTTTAGACAATGCAGCTTGTGATGTTGGCTCAAAGAAGATAAGATAAACTAATACAAAGTTGCCCCATGACAAGAATGATATGCCCCCTCGAGAGATTGGATGAAAATGTTTGAAAATATCGCAAGAAATCTCTTGATAAGAAAGAAAGGCTAGGAAGGACTAACGAGATAGGATGACAAGGTCATGCAAGAAAAAGTATGACTCAAGAGGAATCAACAAAATCATGTCTATGTCTTAAAAGGCCAAAATTAATATTTCTGTGATGAACATACGCTATCAATTGGATAAGATGTTGAGAGCATTCACTCAAACAGGTTCCCTAGAGAACACAAATTAAAAACAAGGCTAGAATTGACAATTTTGTGATAAACATACGTTGCCAATTGGATAAGCTGCTAAGAGGATTCAATCAATAGGTGCCCTAGATAGTTATGGTTGCTAAGATGAATATAGGATAAGTCATCAAATTGATAAAAACTAGTGAGTTCTCTAGAAAGATGGGACATAGTGCAATGTGACAAACATATACACTAGGATGCAGTGCCATGTGATAAACATAAGCACTAGGATAGAACCTAATGAGAAACACAATGTGATGGACATAGGTACCACTTGGCTAGGATAGGATAAGATAAGTAGCACTATATGATGAACATGAGTACCACTAGGATTGACATGATTGATTTGATTGGATGCAGGGAGTACTTACCCCAGATTGAGTCTAGAGAGAGATTCCCTGTGACACAACAGTTGCCAATAGATTTGATTGCTGAGAACCACGTTGCAATCAAGGTGATGGGATTGAGACACATTATGTATATGCCTGAGATTTGGGTAAACACAAGACTATTAACTACTTTGGTGAAAATATGGTCTCGCAAGGTCTGTAGGAGGGGACATATGAGATGATTCAGGGGCTCTATTGGATCCCATTTTGTATCAGTTTTTGGATGATGATGTAGACACCTTTGGGTGATTTGTTGCCATATGAGATTTTGACACCGTTATATCATGATATATATATATATATATATATATATATATATATATATATATATATATATATATATATATATATTTATACTTACAATATAACTATTGATGAGCATCGCACGATATACATTGTTGATTATTATTTTTTTTCTCAAATATGTGTCCATATTACATTTACTATGGTGTTTCATAGATATCACTAAAATTATATATTCTTAAAGTAGGCCACTTGCCAATATTCTAACCATGTTCATCAAACAATGATAACCATTTAAAGACAAAGCTATTTAGATTCCATGTTGCTTTTATACCCTCACATTCTAAGAATTTATACACTTCTCAAAAAATTCCATCGCATTATTATATTCAACTAAATTATTAGAAGCCAATCTATCTACCCACTTGCATCCTACACCTATATGTCCTATAATATATATATATATATATATATATATATATATATATATATATATATATATATATATATATATATATATATATATATATATATATATATATATATATATATATATATATATATATATATATATATATATATATATATATATATATATGAGATGATCCATCCTTGCGGTATTTATATGCAAGTGCTCCTATGTGATGCTTCTATATGTTTTATGATGCTTATGATATGGATGAAAATATGTACATGATGAAATGGAATTTATTTTTGTTCTTTTTTTGGGTTTATATGTACTAAATGTAGATGAGTATATGGTAATGATATGATATGATTATTTACATGATGAGATGCATGATTTGTTACTATTTTGGCATTTTATATTTTATATGAGAATGCAGATACTAACCAATGATACATGCAAGATGTGATACGATTGTGATATCTATATGTATGTATATAATGTTAATATGTGTTAATTCAGGTGAAAACTACATGAAATACATATATTTTTGGCATGTCATCATACTCAACCATGTGATAGAAGGTTACACAAAATTAGGAAGGACAATGGAGGTCATTCAAGAAAGAGAGATTGATGCAGGAGCATCCCCGGTCGATGAGCAATCTTGCATCAACCAAAAATATTTCCTTTTAGTTTTGTTCTTGTTTAGTTCATTGTGTAGTTTTTCATGTTCTTACCGGTAGTTTCTTTCTTTCTGTGGAGGATCTTATTATCAGTTTCTAGGCTGGTTCATGTGCTTAATTCCATATTTTCAGTTCATTTGGGTTCTTTTCCAATCAATTATCACTTCTGGTTGACTGTTTCTGGGTTCTGTGATAGTTCTTGTATTTACCGGTTGGTTTTCCTTCATTACCATAGTGATTCTTGGCATGTGGACCTATTTGGGATCTTGTTCGTTGTTATTTGGTGTTTGGTTGACCTTCCTACTGAACTGCACCTCTTGGTTGTTATTTTTTGGAAAGATTTCTTTAATTCTTAGGGCCGACCTAGTTATATGTTTGATTTTCTTGCATTGGTAAATGTAATCTTATGAGGCCGACCCGAATATGTACCGCTAGGTATAAATATGATATTATGTAATCATTTGTATAGGTAGAGAAACTAGAATTGAGAACAAGGATTGGGATTCACATTTAGTGATCCTGTTGATTCTTTGAGTCTCGGTTGGATAGTATTTGGCTTGAAGGCTGCATGTAACAGGTTAGCTGTTGGATGTTCTTTGATGACTATATGATGACAACCAGATGGTTTCTAGAAGTTCTCAGGAAATAATATGATATGTTTATGTAATCTTGCTATATTTTCTGGTTGCTTTCATTGTCTTACTCTTGATTCATAAGTCGATCAACTCTCTTTTGAGGGTTTCACCGGTTATGGCTGCATCAAATGGTATTAGACCTGGTTATGAACTAGCTTGTGGAAGAGTTGTTTGTGAGCTTTGAGGCATTCCTTTGGGTGGATAGATCATTGATTGGAGGTAGGATGCACGTGGGTTCAATAGATCTCTAAAGAGAGGCAATTGAAACTGGTAGTTAGATCACTGAGTTGAGGTAGTTCACCAAAGTGGAAGAGGAGATACTGCCTAGAAGGACAAACCCTTGGAAGGTAGAGCAGATTTTGGAGGACTTCAAGAATGAAGTGAGGAACGAAATCAAGAATGCTTTGGCTGGTTTGTGGAGAAACCCTGAATTTGAGGATGAGTATGAAGAAGCCAGTGAAGTGCTTGAAGAGGCTGAAGGAACGAAAGATGAAAGAGAGGAAATAGTCTTGAGAGTAGTGGTGCAAGTGAGTAAAGTTCATAAAGTTGAAGTTTCCAACTTTTCTGAAACACTAATCTCGAAGGATCTGTTGATTGGATTGGAGAGTTGAAGGATTACTTTGAGTTTGAGGATATTAAGGAGCTGTAGAGAGTCTGGTTGGCATAGACTAAGTTGAAAGGGTATGTTGCCTTATGGTGTAAAGAATTGTAGAAAGACAGAGTGGAGAATGGTG